>NC_134362.1:33107966-33202966 GCF_048569485.1 Anomaloglossus baeobatrachus
TTAAAGTCAGAATACACCTGCTGGAGTCCTTAAGAGAGTCGGGGCTGTAACGCTTGCAGCCGGTGTAGGGGCAGTGCGCGAGGTGGACCAATCAGAGGATTTGGACTTACCATTTAGTGGGAGGGGCTTAACTAAGCACTTACTTTGAGGCGGATTCCAGGTACCACTCCCAGGGCAGTGGGAGTGTGGCAGCTGACCCCAGGACAAGTGACTTACTCAGGTATAAGCACAGGTATCAGAAGGTACAGTCAGGATGACTGTGCAAACAGGCAGCCGGTTATGGACAAATATGATGGGCATGGAAGGGACAGATAAGTATGGAAAGGCAGGTACAGGGTGACAGACACAGGGATAACAGGACAGGAGCACAGGAACCTGACAACTAGCTAGCAGCAGACTGGAAGAGGTTGTTCTGCAGGCACCTCCCCTAATGGGAGGGTGCCAGAAATACATAGTGCCTCTCAGCCATAGGCTGACCAATATGGGACATTACCGGAATATCGATACGACATGACAGATGCAGGTCCTACCTTTTGGATTGGCATCTGTCTTAAGGACATGGCACAGATGAATACTCTTAGGAATGGACAGCGTAACCCCCTCCATTCATTTTTATGGGAATGAATAAGGAGAGAAGCATAAGTAAGGCGGTATCTCCACTCCTGACAGTGACCATCAGGACACCATCCTTACAAAACGCGCGGATCCCAGACGTGGGACTCTCATCCATTGGACATTTATGGCTTATCCTACTATGAATATGTATCAATATCACAGATGATAATACTTTTACTTTTAGGTTTCATTTCCCTAATGGAGTGTGCCGCGCAGCCGCAATGTGACCCAACACTTGTACTTTCAGGATGATTAAGAGTCTATATACTGCACAAACAACCCAACACGCTGACATCGCCCACGTTTCTTTATGATGAAAGGAAAATTTCAGTAAATGGCGGTATAATCAACCCGGACAAACGTTTCATCTCCATCAATGTTTCAGGCTAAAAGCCAATTACTGTCTGAAAGAAGTCGAGTCTGTCATTTCATCGCCATAAAGCAGAATGTGATAAATAATAACACGCAAGATCCCGCCTGACAGCCGCCTCCTGCCGCAAAACCGCCATCTTATCTGTGACTAATCGGGTAAACAGCTCGGTGCTTTCTTATTATATAGAGACATTGCCTCCATTCTTAATATTTACCTGCTCAGGTCTAAAGTTCCTTCCTTACTTCCAACACTGTCTAGTATTACTATTGGCTTAAGCCAGAGATAAGGTGGAGATATCACTACTATTTTTACATAATGTGCATTTTCCTGAGTGACTGGGTCAGATATCACAATCAGAGGACGATGGGGCAGAGTAATTATGCTCAGACCACTCCTAATTTTCCCACAAAAAAATCCATCTAGGAGTAGATTCGCAAAACAATAAGCAAATGATAGTGTAAAGTTTAGGTCTTAACTATTAAAGGGAATTTGTCAGCAGGTTTTTGCTGCCTCATCGGAGAGCAGCATAAATAGGAAAATAATCCTGAATCCAACCATGTATCACTTAGATTACTGGGTGCAGCCGCTCAGGGTTTTTAGCCATGCAGCAAAGTTCAGAAAGTTAAACCACCCCCACCAGGCTCTGTATGTACAATGTATACAGACAAAGAGATGCTAATCAGAGGGGGAGGGAGCATGATCTGACTAGTGTAGTCTGGGCAATAATCCCAAGTAGAGTCCCACTATAAGTAAACAGCACACAGGGTACTAAATGACATATCATTGATCTCTGTGTTCAGACTCTATCTCCTGCTGTCTTCAGATTACATAGCATAAATCTGCTGACAAATTCCTTTTATGATGTACCGATTTTATGTACAAGAATATAACTACTATAATACTGCCCCTATGTACAAGAATATAACTAATTAATACTGCCCCCATGTACAAGAATATAACTACTATAATACTGCCCCTATGTACAAGAATATAACTACTGTAATACTGCCCCTATGTACAAGAATATAACTACTATAATACTGCCCCCTATGTACAAGAATATAACTACTATAATACTGCCCCTATATACAAGAATATAACTACTATAATACTGCTCCTATGTACAAGAATATATCTACTATAATACTGCCCCTATGTACAAGAATATAACTACTATAATACTGCCCCCTATGTACAAGAATATAACTACTATAATACTGCTCCTATATACAAGAATATAACTACTATAATACTGCCCTCTATGTACAAGAATATAACTACTATAATACTGCCCCCTATGTACAAGAATATAACTACTATAATACTGCTCCTATATACAAGAATATAACTACTATAATACTGCCCTCTATGTACAAGAATATAACTACTATAATACTGCCCCTATGTACAAGAATATAGCTACTATAATACTGCCCCTATGTACAAGAACATAACTACTATAATACTGCTTTTATGTACAAGAATATAACTACTATGATACTGCCCCCGATGAACAAGAATATTACTATTATAATACTGCCCCCTATGTACAAGAACATAACTACTATAATACTGCTTTTATGTACAAGAACATAACTACTATAATACTGCCCCTATGTACAAGAATATAACTACTATAATACTGCCCCCTATGTACAAGAATATAGCTACTATAATACTGCCCCTATGTACAAGAATATAACTACTATAATACTGCCTGTATGTACAAGAATATAACTACTATAATACTGCCCCTATGTACAAGAATATAACTAATTAATACTGCCCCCATGTACAAGAGTATAACTACTATAATACTGCCCCTATGTACAAGAGTATAACTACTATAATACCATGTACAAGAACATAACTACTATAATACTGCTTTTATGTACAAGAATATAACTACTATAATACTGCCCCCTATGTACAAGAATATAGCTACTATAATACTGCCTCCTATGTACAAGAATATAACTACTATAATACTGCCCCTATGTACAAGAATATATCTACTATAATACTGCCCCCTATGTACAAGAATATAAGTACTATAATACTGCCCCTATGTAGAAGAATATAACTACTATAATACTGCCCCTATGTACAAGAATATAAGTACTATAATACTGCCCCTATGTACAAGAATATAACTACTATAATACTGCTCTTATGTACAAGAATATAACTACTATAATACTGTCCCCTATGTACAAGAATATAACTACTATAATACTGCTCCTATGGACAAGAATAGAACTACTATAATACTGCTCCTATATACAAGAATATAACTAGTATAATACTGCCCCTATGTATAAGAATATTACTACTATAATACTGCCCCTATGTGTAAGAATATACTACTATAATACTACAGGTGGAGCGTTGTCCTGCTGATGTTGTGTCTGTCATTACGAGGGTTACTTTCTGCACTTGATCCTTTCTGTTCTGGCTTTGTATGACAGATCTTGTGGTTACGGTGCAGATGTGGCAGACAGCAGAAATCAGGCTGAGATCAGAATTACAGGGCGTGAATACTTTGTGGTGGACATGTCTCATCCTGTGAGGTCAGTGGCGGCTGAAGGGTACAGCGCTCAGTTATTAAATGGCAGAAGAGCTTCTATAAACATATGAGTCAGGTCCTAGGGGTCAGGGAAGGAAAAAAAAAAAATGTTCCGAAATCCAATGCTGATTAAATGTATCGCTAAACCACCAGCAGGACTTAAAGGGGAACGTCATCCACGTCTGAAGATAGTGATTTGCATTGTATCCTGTATCTTCCCTTATATGTTTATTTATTTGCTGTTATCCAAATATGACTTGAATATTCAGGACACAACGTGTCAATACATTTTTAGTCGCGTGGACGCTGACGCCGGGTAATGAGCAACAGATACATGTGGCGTGACGTTACACCGCACTTCCTGTGCACATGGGCTATAAAAAAAAGTGCAGTCACTTATTAATATCCCAGTAAGCCCCAGTCAGCGAATGTAACGAGCCCTGGTATCCTCCGTAACGAGGACGGATGAGTCTGTGGGAGGTTAATAGCGGATTCTGGATGAATAAGACAATATTAATGAGAACAATTAGCTGCAGAAAAGTTCTGCCTAATCCCTAAATTTAGACAGTCGTCACCGCATCATCCATCTGCGGCCTGACGCGGCCTTATAAGTCTTATTTTATTATTGTTAACCCTACGCAAAAGACGTCGTAGAGAGCAATTGTGTAAGAAAACCGATCTGCAGAGACTGTAACAGCAGGAAAACGATACTGGGAGGTGCAATAAGACGTGGTGCTACAAAGTGTACAGAGCTGTGCCCGAGGTTCTACCGGAAAAGTCATTTAAGGCTGCTTTCACACATCCATTTTTTGCTGAGCGGCACAATACGGCGCTCTGCAGAAAAAATGCAACTTTTTTTTTGCCGCCGGTTGCGTTTTTTCCCACATAGACTTGCATTAGCGCCGTATTGTGCCGCACGGCCTTGCGTTGCGTCCGGTTTTTGCCAGATGCGGCATATTTAGCCCATGTGGCGGCCAGATGAAACGTTGCCTGTGACATTTTTTATGCGGTGAAAAAAAACGCATCGCGCCGGATCCGGCGCAATGCGGCGCAATTCACAATGCAAGCCTATGGACTCCGGATACGGCGCAATGCGGCGCAATTCACAATGCAAGCCTATGGACTCCGGATCCGGCGCAATGCGGCGCAATTCACAATGCAAGCCTATGGACTCCGGATCCGGCGCAATGCGGCGCAATTCACAATGCAAGCCTATGGACGCCGGATGCGGCGTCCTGTGGCAAAAACTGCATCCGGCCGCCGGATGCGGTTTTTTGTACTACGCATGCTCAGTATCAAGCTGCATCCGTCAAAAACAGGACGGGCCGCATGGAAAAACTTATGCAACGGATCCGTTTTTTTCGCCGCATCCGTTGCATAGGTTTTTGAGCCGGATTATGCTGCTCAGCACAAACCGGATGTGTGATGTGAAAGCAGCCTACTGTCACACATCAGTTTTTTGGCATCAGGCACAATCCGGCGTGTGCCTGATGCAATGGATCCGGTGCAGAATATGCAAAAACGGATGCGCCGGATCCTTTTTTTTTTTTACGGATCCGGTATACCTGATCCGTCAAAAAACGGATCCGGCGAATCCGGTTTTGCATCCATTTTGCCCGTTTGTTTTTTTTTGCTGGATCCATTTTTTTACAATAAATTGGAGCATGCTCAGTTTAAAAAAACGGATCCGGCAGCCGCATCTGTTTTTTTGCCGCATTACGCCGCCGTCCATAGGCATCTATTGTAAATCACGCCGTATCGCGTTGGATCCGGCGCCATGCGTTTTTTTGTCAGAGACAAAAAACGTTACAAGAGACGTTCCATCCGGCCGCCGCAGTACCCAATTACGACGGATCCGGCAAAAGCCGGATGCCAGGCAAGGGCATCAGGCACAATCTGGCGCTAATACAAATTAATGGGGATAAAACGGATCCGGCGCCAGATCCGTTTTTTTCCGGATTGTGCCTGATGGAAAAAAACTGATGTGTGAAAGTCGCTTAACCAGACAGAAAATACAGGTGTGCGTTCAGGATAAGTGCATATGATGTCTTTTTTTAAGCAGATTCCAACTGAAAACTGCCTGAAAAAGCGCTAAAAAACTGTGAAAATGTTCTCGTTTTTTTTTCCACTTCTTTTAACCACTTTTGAAGAGGCTAAAGAGTGACCTGACCATTATTTTCTTATATATATATATATATATATATATATATATATATATATATATATATATATATATATATATATATATATATATATATATGACATAAAAAATAATAAATAAATAAAAGACACTGCACCACTCCTTATTGCGCCGTGGAGTGGTGCTTTAAATGTAAGTCCCCTACCCTCTGTGTTAGATTTACCTTAAAAGTCATCATGTTTTCTAACATCAATCCAATCGGTCTTGGGTACTTTGTGACCTATTGGCAACTCCAGTGTCTCAGGTCACAACTCAATACAAGTCTATGAGAGCCTCGTACTGGCTCTCATAGACTTGCATTGAAATCTTGTAATGTAACTTCTGACTTTCAGACAGTCAGAAGTTACAGGCACGAGATGGCGCCATTGGAGCAGAGCAGCACTAAAAAACTATGAAGCCGCCTGCAGGGGAGTACATGAAAGGGAACAGGGACTTACAATTATAGCGCCATTCCACAACGTTGGAGTGGTACTTTAAGGAAAAGTACCGCCAATGTCTTCCTGAAGCATCTTCCGTTTCAAAAACAATGCAGGTACGTCGGGGTCTAAAAGACGCGGATTGCTCATATCCATGGGGTGAGACCACTCATAGCCGTAACTCTGCCCACTGCTGGGGCCAATGGCTGCTCAGTTCGAAGCAAAATCATGAATCCACTGGTTGCCACAATGGAAAGAATTTCGGCCACATGTAGCCAAGTGCCACTTGTGGTCTCACCTTCACTATCATTTCGGCTGTATTCAGTTGCTTGGAAAGAATTAGTGAGCCCAATTCCTGAGCGTTCCCGAGAGCCCAATTCATTCATATGGGAGTGCCGAGGTTCAGTTAGTTCTTGGCAATCTCTAGAGCACCTGTTAAGAAACAACTTTCCCATTGACTTTGTCCAAGCATCCAACTGCTCATTACGAGTACCGAGCACCCGAGCATGGTAGTGCCCGCTCATCACTAGTTACCAGTACCGAGCACCCGAGCATGGTAGTGCCCGCTCATCACTAGTTACCAGTACTGAGCACCCGAGCATGGTAGTGCCCGCTCATCACTAGTTACCAGTACTGAGCACCCGAGCATGGTAGTGCCCGCTCATCACTAGTTACCAGTACTGAGCACCCGAGCATGGTAGTGCCCGCTCATCACTAGTTACCAGTACAGAGCACCCGAGCATGGTAGTGCCCGCTCATCACTAGTTACCAGTACCGAGCACCCGAGCATGGTAGTGCCCGCTCATCACTAGTTACCAGTACTGAGCACCCGAGCATGGTAGTGCCCGCTCATCACTAGTTACCAGTACCGAGCACCCGAGCATGGTAGTGCTCACTCATCACTAGTTACCAGTACTGAGCACCCGAGCATGGTAGTGCCCGCTCATCACTAGTTACCAGTACTGAGCACCCGAGCATGGTAGTGCCCGCTCATCACTAGTTACCAGTACTGAGCACCCGAGCATGGTAGTGCCCGCTCATCACTAGTTACCAGTACTGAGCACCCGAGCATGGTAGTGCCCGCTCATCACTAGTTACCAGTACTGAGCACCCGAGCATGGTAGTGCCCGCTCATCACTAGTTACCAGTACTGAGCACCTGAGCATGGTAGTGCCCGCTCATCACTAGTTACGAGTACTGAGCACCCGAGCATGGTAGTGCCCGCTCATCACTAGTTACCAGTACTGAGCACCCGAGCATGGTAGTGCCCGCTCATCACTAGTTACCAGTACTGAGCACCCGAGCATGGTAGTGCCCGCTCATCACTAGTTACCAGTACTGAGCACCCGAGCATGGTAGTGCCCGCTCATCACTAGTTACCAGTACTGAGCACCCGAGCATGGTAGTGCCCGCTCATCACTAGTTACCAGTACTGAGCACCCGAGCATGGTAGTGCCCGCTCATCACTAGTTACCAGTACTGAGCACCCGAGCATGGCAGTGCCCGCTCATCACTAGTTACCAGTACTGAGCACCTGAGCATGGTAGTGCCCGCTCATCACTAGTTACGAGTACTGAGCACCCGAGCATGGTAGTGCCCGCTCATCACTAGTTACGAGTACTGAGCACCCGAGCATGGTAGTGCCCGCTCATCACTAGTTACCAGTACAGAGCACCCGAGCATGGTAGTGCCCGCTCATCACTAGTTACCAGTACTGAGCACCTGAGCATGGTAGTGCCCGCTCATCACTAGTTACCAGTACAGAGCACCCGAGCATGGTAGTGCCCGCTCATCACTAGTTACCAGTACTGAGCACCTGAGCATGGTAGTGCCCGCTCATTACTAGTTACGAGTACTGAGCACCCGAGCATGATAGTGCCCGCTCATCACTAGTTACGAGTACTGAGCACCCGAGCATGGTAGTGCCCGCTCATCACTAGTTATGAGTACTGAGTACCCGAGCATGGTAGTGCCCGCTCATCACTAGTTACGAGTACTGAGCACCCGAGCATGGTAGTGCCCGCTCATCACTAGTTACGAGTACTGAGCACCCGAGCATGGTAGTGTCCGCTCATCACTAGTTATGAGTACTGAGTACCCGAGCATGGTAGTGCCCACTCATCACTAGTTACCAGTACTGAGCACCTGAGCATGGTAGTGCCCGCTCATCACTAGTTACCAGTACTGAGCACCTGAGCATGGTAGTGCCCGCTCATTACTAGTTACGAGTACTGAGCACCCGAGCATGATAGTGTCCGCTCATCACTAGTTATGAGTACTGAGCACCCGAGCATGGTAGTGCCCGCTCATCACTAGTTACCAGTACTGAGCACCTGAGAATGGTAGTGCCCGCTCATCACTAGTTACCAGTACTGAGCACCTGAGCATGGTAGTGCCCGCTCATCACTAGTTACGAGTACTGAGCACCCGAGCATGGTAGTGCCCGCTCATCACTAGTTACGAGTACTGAGCACTCGAGCATGGTAGTGCCCGCTCATCACTAGTTACCAGTACTGAGCACCTAAGCATGATAGTGCCCACTCATCACTAGTTACCAGTACTGAGCACCCGAGCATGGTAGTGCCCGCTCATCACTAGTTACCAGTACTGAGCACCCGAGCATGGTAGTGCCCACTCATCACTAGTTACGAGTACAGAGCACCCGAGCATGGTAGTGCCCGCTCATCACTAGTTACGAATACTGAGCACCCGAGCATGGTAGTGCCCGCTCATCACTAGTTATGAGTACTGAGCACCCGAGCATGGTAGTGCCCGCTCATCACTAGTTACCAGTACTGAGCACCCAAGCATGGTAGTGCCCGCTCATCACTAGTTACGAATACTGAGCACCCGAGCATGGTAGTGCCCGCTCATCACTAGTTACGAGTACAGAGCACCCGAGCATGGTAGTGCCCGCTCATCACTAGTTACGAATACTGAGCACCCGAGCATGGTAGTGCCCGCTCATCACTAGTTACGAGTACTGAGCACCCGAGCATGGTAGTGCCCGCTCATCACTAGTTACGAGTACTGAGCACCTGAGCATGGTAGTGTACGCTCATCACTAGTTATGAATACTGAGCACCCGAGCATGGTAGTGCCCGCTCATCACTAGTTACGAGTACTGAGCACTCGAGCATGGTAGTGCCCGCTCATCACTAGTTACCAGTACTGAGCACCTAAGCATGATAGTGCCCACTCATCACTAGTTACCAGTACTGAGCACCTGAGCATGGTAGTGCCCGCTCATTACTAGTTACGAGTACTGAGCACCCGAGCATGATAGTGTCCGCTCATCACTAGTTATGAGTACTGAGCACCCGAGCATGGTAGTGCCCGCTCATCACTAGTTACCAGTACTGAGCACCTGAGAATGGTAGTGCCCGCTCATCACTAGTTACCAGTACTGAGCACCTGAGCATGGTAGTGCCCGCTCATCACTAGTTACCAGAACTGAGCACCTGAGCATGGTAGTGCCCGCTCATTACTAGTTACGAGTACTGAGCACCCGAGCATGATAGTGTCCGCTCATCACTAGTTATGAGTACTGAGCACCCGAGCATGGTAGTGCCCGCTCATCACTAGTTACCAGTACTGAGCACCTGAGAATGGTAGTGCCCGCTCATCACTAGTTACCAGTACTGAGCACCTGAGCATGGTAGTGCCCGCTCATCACTAGTTACCAGTACTGAGCACCTGAGCATGGTAGTGCCCGCTCATCACTAGTTACCAGTACTGAGCACCTGAGCATGGTAGTGCCCGCTAATTACTAGTTACGAGTACTGAGCACCCGAGCATGATAGTGTCCGCTCATCACTAGTTACGAGTACTGAGCACCCGAGCATGGTAGTGCCCGCTCATCACTAGTTACGAGTACTGAGCACTCGAGCATGGTAGTGCCCGCTCATCACTAGTTACCAGTACTGAGCACCTAAGCATGATAGTGCCCACTCATCACTAGTTACCAGTACTGAGCACCCGAGCATGGTAGTGCCCGCTCATCACTAGTTACCAGTACTGAGCACCCGAGCATGGTAGTGCCCACTCATCACTAGTTACGAGTACAGAGCACCCGAGCATGGTAGTGCCCGCTCATCACTAGTTACGAATACTGAGCACCCGAGCATGGTAGTGCCCGCTCATCACTAGTTATGAGTACTGAGCACCCGAGCATGGTAGTGCCCGCTCATCACTAGTTACCAGTACTGAGCACCCAAGCATGGTAGTGCCCGCTCATCACTAGTTACGAATACTGAGCACCCGAGCATGGTAGTGCCCGCTCATCACTAGTTACGAGTACAGAGCACCCGAGCATGGTAGTGCCCGCTCATCACTAGTTACGAATACTGAGCACCCGAGCATGGTAGTGCCCGCTCATCACTAGTTACGAGTACTGACCACCCGAGCATGGTAGTGCCCGCTCATCACTAGTTACGAGTACTGAGCACCTGAGCATGGTAGTGTACGCTCATCACTAGTTATGAATACTGAGCACCCGAGCATGGTAGTGCCCGCTCATCACTAGTTACGAGTACTGAGCACTCGAGCATGGTAGTGCCCGCTCATCACTAGTTACCAGTACTGAGCACCTAAGCATGATAGTGCCCACTCATCACTAGTTACCAGTACTGAGCACCCGAGCATGGTAGTGCCCGCTCATCACTAGTTACCAGTACTGAGCACCCGAGCATGGTAGTGCCCACTCATCACTAGTTACGAGTACAGAGCACCCGAGCATGGTAGTGCCCGCTCATCACTAGTTACGAATACTGAGCACCCGAGCATGGTAGTGCCCGCTCATCACTAGTTATGAGTACTGAGCACCCGAGCATGGTAGTGCCCGCTCATCACTAGTTACCAGTACTGAGCACCCGAGCATGGTAGTGCCCGCTCATCACTAGTTACGAATACTGAGCACCCGAGCATGGTAGTGCCCGCTCATCACTAGTTACGAGTACAGAGCACCCGAGCATGGTAGTGCCCGCTCATCACTAGTTACGAATACTGAGCACCCGAGCATGGTAGTGCCCGCTCATCACTAGATACGAGTACTGAGCACCCGAGCATGGTAGTGCCCGCTCATCACTAGTTACGAGTACTGAGCACCCGAGCATGGTAGTGCCCGCTCATCACTAGTTACCAGTACTGAGCACCTGAGCATGGTAGTGCCCACTCATCACTAGTTACAAGTACTGAGCACCCGAGCATGGTAGTGTACGCTCATCACTAGTTACAAATACTGAGCACCCGAGCATGGTAGTGCCTGCTCATCACTAGTTACCAGTACTGAGCACCCGAGCATGGTAGTGCCCGCTCATCACTAGTTACCAGTACTGAGCACCCGAGCATGGTAGTGCCCGCTCATCACTAGTTACCAGTACTGAGCACCCGAGCATGGTAGTGCCCGCTCATCACTAGTTACGAGTACTGAGCACCCGAGCATGGTAGTGCCCGCTCATCACTAGTTACCAGTACTGAGCACCTGAGCATGGTAGTGCCCACTCATCACTAGTTACAAGTACTGAGCACCCGAGCATGGTAGTGTACGCTCATCACTAGTTACGAATATTGAGCACCCGAGCATGGTAGTGCCCACTCATCACTAGTTACGAATACTGAGCACCCGAGCATGGTAGGTAGTTACGAGTACAGAGCTTCTAATTGGCTGTAGGGGGTCTTATTAGCCAAAATGTCACCACAGGAGACAGTAGTGCAATGAAAGTGGAATGGAAATCCTTCTAGGATTGTAAAAAAATGAAAACAGAATTGAGTAATTGAGTTTTATGTTTGATGAAGTCCTTTTTTTAACTACTGTAAATTTGAGGATTTTGCAGGGGGAATGGGGTAATCTGCAGGGAGTGGGATCCCAAAGTTCAGGTCAATTGCACTTTTGCTTTTTGATTCTTCACATCAAAATGCCGATGGAGAATCCTCAGCGTTTCGGATGTGTGTGAACACTGCTCCAGAACACTTTGCTTTCTCCCTTTTTACTCGCGGGTTATAATTTTGCTTCCTGTTTTTTAGACGGTGACAACATATTTCCGGAGCTGAGCACAGATTGTAATCACCAAATACAAAGAGTCACAACTGATACATCAACATGAAAAGCGATGGATACAAATACAGTCATATGAAAAAGTTTGGGCACCCCTATTAATGTTAACCTTTCTTCTTTATAATAATTTGGGTTTTTGCAGCAGCTATTTCAGTTTCATATATCTAATAACTGATGGACTGAGTAATATTTCTGGATAGAAATGAGGTTTATTGTACTAACAGAAAATGTGCAATCCGCATTTAAACTGAATTTGACAGGTGCATAAGTATGGGCACCCTTATCAATTTCTTGATTTGAACCCTCCTAACTACTTTTTATTGACTTACTAAAGCACTAAATTGGTTTTGTAACCTCATTGAGCTTTGCACTTCATAGGCAGGTGTATCCAATCATGAGAAAAGGTATTTAAGGTGGCCACTTGCAAGTTGTTCTCCTATTTGAATTTCCTATGAAGAGTGGCATCATGGGCTCCTCAAAACAACTCTCAAATGATCTGAAAACAAAGATTATTCAACATAGTTGTTCAGGGGAAGGTACAAAAAGTTGTCTCAGAGATTTAAACTGTCAGTTTCCACTGTGAGGAACATAGTAAGGAAATGGAAGAACGCAGGTACAGTTTTTGTTAAGCCCAGAAGTGGCAGGCCAAGAAAAATATCAGAAAGGCGGAGAAGAAGAATGGTGAGAACAGTCAAGGACAATCCACAGACCACCTCCAAAGACCTGCAGCATCATCTTGCTGCAGATGGTGTCAATGTGCATCGGTCAGCAATACAGCGCACGTTGCATAAGGAGAGGCTGTATGGGAGAGTGATGCGAAAGAAGCTGTTTCTGCAAGCACGCCACAAACAGAGTCGCCTGAGGTATGCAAAAGCACATTTGGACAAGCCAGTTACATTTTGGAAGAAGGTCCTGTGGACTGATGAAACAAAGATTGAGTTGTTTGGTCATACAAAAAGGCGATATGCATGGAGGCAAAAAAACACGGTATTCCAAGAAAAGCACTTGCTACCCACAGTAAAATTTGGTGGAGGTTCCATCATGCTTTGGGGCTGTGTGGCCAATGCCGGCACCGGGAATCTTGTTAAAGTTGAGGGCCGTATGGATTCAACTCAGTATCAGCAGATTCTTGACAATAATGTGCAAGAATCAGTGACGAAGTTGAAGTTACGCAGGGGATGGATATTTCAGTAAGACAATGATCCAAAACATCGCTCCAAATCTACTCAGGCATTCATGCAGAGGAACAATTACAATGTTCTGGAATGGCCATCCCAATCCCCAGACCTGAATATCATTGAACATCTGTGGGATGATGTGAAGCGGCTGTCCATGCTCGGCGACCATCAAACTTAACTGAACTGGAATTGTTTTGTAAACAGGAATGGTCCAATCTACCTTCATCCAGGATCCAGGAACTCATAAAAAGCTATAGGAACGACTAGAGGCTGTGATTTTTGCAAAAGTAGGATCTACAAAATATTAATGTCCCTTTTATGTTGAGGTGTCCATACTTATGCACCTGTCAAATTTAGTGTAAATGCGGATTGCACATTTTCTGTTAGTACAATAAACCTCATTTCAATCCAGAAATATTACTCAGTCCATCAGTTATTAGATATATGAAACTGAAATAGCTGCTGCAAAACCCCAAAATGTTCTAAAGAAAAAAGGTTAACATTAATAGGGGCGCCCAAACTTTTTCATATGACTGTAGGAACTGAGAACTACACAGAAGTGAGGCTGAGCAATATGGAATAGTCTGACTTGTCCCAGTGATATCTGCACTGGTATCTTACGCCTTTCACCTGAATCAGCAGCAGATATGACTGTGTCAGTCTGAATCATCTGGAGACAGATCCCAGTAAGGTGAGCCCCTCCGCGCAGAGGACGTGTCTGATCATCCCCTCATCATACATGTGTGAATGTCTGAGTCACTCTCTGCCATGACACAAAGTCTACACAAAGCCTCAGTCGTCATCGCGCTCCGGGCAGGTAACACTCACTAGGAACCTCACAATCACTGCGAGAGCCCCATGACTTCACACGGGTGATGGAGCTTACACACTGATATACGCTGTCGTCAGGTTCTCCAGGATTACACAATTTACCCAGATATTTTCAGAAGTTTTCCATATTTTGTTATTTTATTCTTTACAACCAGATGTTACAATAAATAGTTTATAGTATAATATAAAATGTGCTGCATACACAGGGCGGAATGTAATAAGCCTGGCATTTAATATGCCAGTGTGAGGCTGAGTAGCATCATAGTCAATGGCTGCTCACTTTGCCCAGTCCCATGTGCTCGCTGCCTCGGGGTGACCCTTGACTCCACTCTCGCCTTCAAGTCATATACCCAAGGATTTCCACCTCCTGACGACACCAACACAAAATTATTCCCGAGTCCGATTCCTCAACCAAGATTCTTCAAAAACACTAGTGCATGCCCTCATCATCTCCCACCTGGACTACTGCAATCTCCTGCTCTGTGGCCTCCCTTCTAAGGCCTAAGACACACGGCATGAAAATCGGAGTAAGTGGAATGTGATAAAACATCAGATTCCACTCAGACCAATATTATTTTATGTGCCAGCACCCATGAGCAATTATTTTCTCAGCCCTAATCGGACCGAGAAAACAGTCGCAGCATTCTGCAAGTGTAATGCGATCCTTGTTTCATTCAAGTCTATGGGGCGAGAGAAAAATCGCACTGCACTCGCAGTACGCCGGTGTAATGCGAGTGCAGGGCGAGAATGGCAATAGCCGGCAACAGAGGAGAGAGGGAGATAAATCCTTCCCTCCCCTCCGCCGGCCCACCCCTCCTCAGCACTGGCCCACACCCGCAACTGTGGTCCGATTGCATGATCAGACCTCAGTCGCAGGGACACTCACATGACGCTCGGCTCCCGATGTACTGCCAGCGTGAGCCGAGTGTCATGCGAGGATCGCAGTAGTGCCCCGTGTGGCCCCGGCCACTCTTGCACCCCTCCAATCTAGCCTAAATTCTGCTGCCGACTAATCCACCTCTCCCCCACTATTGCCCAGACTCTTTTCTCTGCCATTCCAATCATTGGCTTCCAACTGGCCAAAGACCAGCTCAAAACAATGCGTGAGGAAAAAAAAAAGCGTTGTGCGAACATACACGTAGGGTGAGGATACAAGTTCAAATTTTTGATGAAGGTGTTGAAGGTAAAAATAGGACTCGATTAAATAAAAAAAAAAAAGCAGGATTATTTGTCCTTTATACTTTCTTTACCTTTATGGTACACATTGTTTTTTGAATTCTACATTGCCTTAGAAAATCTGAATAAAACCTGAGTGTGCGGTTTGGCCTTCATATTGTCATGGATGACACAGTCCTGTGGTGTCTGGCTATAGAAGGTCACGGTGTTTGGCTGCACCTGACTTTCTATTACTTCATCTTGATTTTCATCTCTTTCCTTTTAGGACCCTGCAGCGTTCCTCAGCCTTTCAGCTGTTTTTTCATCAGCACTTGTCTGGTGGTTTTATATACCTTCACTTCCTGTTGTTCAGTGCTAACTACCTATAGATACTGAGTGCAAGCAGTCGGCTTGCAGTCATCTGGAGTAATTTGTTGCATTTTGCAGTCCCTATCATTGTATCTTCTTGGAGATAAGTTGTTTGTTATTTTTCCTTGTTTATTATCCCTGTGTGTCTTTTAGTGTTTAGTGGGGTTGACGAGAATCTCATCCCATCCACTCCCTACCTAGGGCCCAGTTCAGGATCAGCCTTGGGTCAGGTATCCTGCTCGGCGCGTAGGTGCAGAACCTATCTAGGGTGATGAGGGACCCCAGTAGGTTTGGTCAGGGGTCACCATCTCCCCCTTCCCTTAACACGGAGTTTCCCTTCCATATCGCTTGGTACTACACCCTACTTAGCGTGACGCATATGTATGGTATTCATTATTAGCAGCACAGGCTATCACATTTTCATGGACCCTCAATACTTTCCCATATGTGCAAAGCAGGCATGGAGACCAGGACTGTATGCATTTTGCTCATACACAAAACCTCCAGCACGCCCCATATTATCCTCTGTATTCAGAACAGACTTAATCCAATCAATGTGTCATGGTATGTGCATAAGTATTCAATCCCTAGAAAGCAGATATGACCAGCAGAGTACATCTATGAACAGAGTATTAAATGGCACATTATAGGGTCACGAGATACGACATTGCTTCGCTCTCGCAGCACATAGGGGTATTATGGAGGGAAATTCTTCAGATAACTTTGAAACAAAATACACAGGGAGTTAGGAACTGTGTCGCAAGTAAATGTGGCGGTGTTTATGCTGATGCCCCCCCAAAAAATGTGCCAGAAATACAGAAAAAGTGCATATGTCACTCATACAAGCAGATTTTTGAGAGTTTTGATTGAAAAAACACTAGCATTTTTTTCATTGCTGAATGGAGTAAAAAAAAAAAAAAAAATTCTGAAAACTCCAGTAAAAAAAAAAATGTTCCAAAATCACAAGGAAAATGCTCTAACACTAACCATTGGGCAAAAATATTGAAAAGGCGCTCAGAAAATAACCAAAAACTGATGCAAAAAAGACGTTAGGGTATGTGCACACGCAACAGATTAGGTGATTCAGACAGATGTGTGTCTGAGGGCACGCATCCAGCTGAAATACATCGCAGCACAGGCACCCATCGGGTCCCTGCACTGTGATGTGCCTGCCACCAATTAAGGCAATGAATATTCACTGCTCCCCACGCACACAATCCTGGGCATGGGGAGCAGAGAATATGCTGACAGCTGTAAGTTGCTGCGCAAGGTACTGATGTAATGCGCTGCGCCGCTTACATGCTGGTCAGTTGCCAGCGTCGCAGTAGGACATCAGGGGAGCACAGGGAAGGGGAGTACAATTGTTTATTTTTTTATTATTATTTTTTTTCTGTGTGTGGTGCGGTGGGGGCTGTATACCAGGATGGGGACGCTATATACCAGGATGAGGTGGCTATATACCAGGATGAGATGACTATATACCAGGATGAGGGGGCTATATTCAAGGATGGGACGCTATATATATAATATACCAAGATGAGGTGGCTATATACCAGGATGAGGTGGCAATATACCAGGACGAGGTGACTATATACCAAGATGAGGGGGCTATATTCAGGATGGGTTGCTATATACCAGGATGGGGGGTTTATAACAGGATGGGGGCTATATATCAGGATGGGGACATGCTTGGGACATATAACATGATGGGAGCATATATGCCAGGATGGGGACATGATGAAAAGAAGAAAAAAAATACCAGGATGAGGCCATGATGGGGTGATATATACCTGGAGGGGGCTATATATCCCAGGAAGGGGCCAGGATGAGGCCATATACCAGGATGGGTCATGATGGGGACATATATACTAGGATGAGGCCATATATAACAGGCTATATCCATGATCGGGGTCATACACCAGGATGGGCTATGACGGGGACATATACCAGGATGGGACCATATATACCAGGATATTGCCATGATGGGGTCATACACCAGGATGGGGCCATGATGTGGACATATTTACCAAGATGGGGGACATACTTACCAGGAAGTGGCCCAGGATGGGGGTCATTAGTACAGGATGGGGAACATTACTACACAATGAAGGAGGAAGGGCAACTTGTATGTATTTAAAGGATTAGGAAAGAAAACACCGGCGTTCCTGGAGCGTCTTCCTTTTGGAAAATTTGAAAAGGACACCTGCCTAAAAAAAACGTCATGTGCACTTAGCAACCTAGAAATTTTTGCAACCGTTTTTTCCTAACCTTTTCATTTTACAGTACCCAATTTGGAGACAGAAAAAACACTTCAACAATCTGAGTGTGAACAAAGCCTAAAGTATAAGGTCTACGGTTATATACACACACTGAATATTTTGAGCTTATTTTGGAGCTGATACATTCCAAGATTCCATGATCCTTCTCAATAAGTATTTCAAAACTGTTCCTATTCAATTCTATTGGAAATCCACATTGCTGGTCAGATGAATTTTTTGGAGTATTTTTTTCCCCATCTTTAAAAAATACCTGGTGGGGAAAAAGAAGCGCATGTCACTTTTTCAAAGCGGATCACACTATTCCAAACTACCAGGGTCAAATCAAAAGGCTGCAAAAAACTCTGGAGGCTTCACAAATGGATTTAGTTGCAGAATATGAGGAAATGAGTACAAATGAAAAATATTCCGTGGGAATGTACCCTAAAGGTTACTCAAAACCCTGTTTTATGCTGTTGTGAAAGTCATAAAGGTTTTTGCTCACTTTGCACAACTCTGGCAGGATCACTTTGCAGAGGGTAATTCATTGGGTTATTATTAACTTGTTACTCTGTAATGTCAGAGCCGACAGATGTGATTGTCACACACTGCACAGCAGAGCTGCTTCCCCATATGGAAGATATACAGCAATGTGTGACCCCGAGAGCCGAGGACGGGATACAAGGAACTCTCCAGGGAGGAAATTACTCATAGTAATATCAAGACGTATCATAAAAACGCGAGGAGTCCTTCAACCGAGCAGCCACTCAATGAGATCAGAGAGCAATTATAAGAGAGCAGTCACTCAATGAGATCAGAGAGCAATTATAAGAGAGCAGCCACTCAATGAGATCAGACAGCAATTATAAGAGAGCAGCCACTCAATGAGATCAGAGAGCAATTATAAGAGAGCAGCCACTCAATGAGATCACAACATCCATCAAAGAGATCGGAGAAGATACTCAGGGAGAAGAGAACAGTCATTCTTTGACATCACAACTGTCACTGCATAAGATTACAGCAATCACCCAATGACATCAGAGAAGGCACTCAATGACATGAGAGAAGGTTCTCAATGATATGAGAGGGCACTCAATGACATACAAGAAGGCACTCAATTACATGAGAAGGTCCTCAATGCCAAAAGGCACTCAGTGACATGAGGAGGCACTCAATGACATCAGAAAAGGCACTCAATGACATGAGAGAAGGTACTCAATGACATCAGAGAAGGCCCTCAATGACATCAGAGAAGGCCCTCAATTACATTGGAGAAGGCCCTCAATGACATCGGAGAAGGCTCTCAATTACATTGGAGAAGGCCCTCAATGACATCAGAGAAGGGCACTCAATGACATCAGAGAAGGGCACTCAATGATATACGAGAAGGCACTCAATGACATCAGAGAAGGCAGCCAATGACATCAGAGAAGGCCCTAAATGACATGAGAGAAGGCACTCAATGACAACAGAGAAGGCACTTAATGACATCAGTCAAGGTCCTCGGCAAGATCAGAGAGGGCCCTCAACACGATGAGAAGGCACTTAACGAGATCAGAGAAGGCTCTCGACGAGATCAGAGAAGGTCCTCGATGAGATCAGAGAAGGCCCTCGACGAGATATGGAGAAGGCCCTCGATAAGATTCGGAGAAGGCCCCCAACGAGATTCGGAGAAGGCCCACGACGAGATTCGGAGAAGGCCCCCGACGAGATTCGGAGAAGGCCCCCGACGAGATTCGGAGAAGGCCATCAATGAGATCAGAGAAGCCAATCGACGAAATCAGAGAAGGCCATCGACGAGATCAGAGAAGGCCATCGACGAGATCAGAGAAGGCCATCGTCGAGATCAGAGAAGGCCATCGTCGAAATCAGAGAAAGCCATCGATGAAATTCAGAGAAGGTCCTTGATGAGATTCAGAGAAGGCCAACAACTAGATTCAGAGAAGGCCAACAACTAGATTCAGAGAAGGCCAATGACGAGATTCAGAGAAGGCCAACGACGAGATCAGAGGAGGCCCTCGACGAGATTGGAGAGGGCCCTCGACAAGATTGGAGAAGGCCCACGATGACATTGGAGAGGGCCCACGATGAGATCGGAGGAGGCCCTCGACGAGATTGGAGAAGGCTCTCTATTAGATAGAGAATGCACCCTTTGAGAAGGCACTCAATGAGAAAAGAACAATCATTCTGTGACATCAAAACAGTTGCTCAATTATATCTGAGCGGTCACTCACAATAAG
Source organism: Anomaloglossus baeobatrachus (assembly GCF_048569485.1). Lineage (NCBI taxonomy): Eukaryota > Metazoa > Chordata > Amphibia > Anura > Aromobatidae > Anomaloglossus > Anomaloglossus baeobatrachus. Next base: position 33,128,220 of record NC_134362.1, read on the forward strand.
ATTTCAGCAATAATTCAGTGATAATGTATCAATCACTCAAAATCAAAGCAATCAGTGAGATCACAACAATTAGCGAGATAAGAGAATTCATTCAATGAGAAGAAAGCAATCACCCAATGGCATCTTGGCAATCAATCAGAGCTGATACCATACATGACTACGAGGCTGTGGAGTTTGGCTCAGGACACCCGCCGCTGGTCCATAGGTGGAGGTCCATACTTGGACTATGAATGTTGGTCGTGTGACACCACCCTTACTTTGCTGGTACATTGTTATTCTGGGGATGTCATGCCTGCAAATCCACACCAAATATACACTGTGTGCATTCACCCTTAAAGCGGTCAACAATATCCGAGCAGTTCCTCAATGACATGGTCAATCAATGAGATCAAAGCAGTCACTTAATGTCAGTTAGTGACATCACATCAGTCAATCAATGATGAGACAAAGCTCCGGCACACTCCAAGAATCATAGAAAATATCGTGATGCTTCAATATTTTTATTTAATTTGTGCACAAAAAAAGTCCAACGTTTCCACCATGACTCAGGTCTTTATCAAGGACATTGTCCTTGATAAAGACCTGACTCATGGTCGAAACGTTGGACTTTTTTTATGCACAAATGAAATAAAAATATTGAAGCATCACGATTTTTTCTATGATTCTTGGAGTGTGTCGCAGCTTTGTTTCATCATTTAGTTCTCTATTTTCTCTGAGCACCTATTAATAGAGTGAGCCAGGTCAATCAATGACATCATGGTGGTTGCTAAATGACATCACAGTGTTTGTTGTATGAGCTCAGACAGCCCTGTGCAACCTGAAGAGTGTCAAATGCACAAATACAATTAATGAATGATTTATCAGGATCTGAATGACACCTGGGAACAAACACAGCGGCTGCTGACAATCATGGGATAGTCTTTCCAGCGAGTCTCAGCAGCGAGGCTCCGGCTGCAGATCTATTACACGGGATAGAACCCGGAGTCTTCTATGTTGCAATATCCAGGGTCATATATTAGAGAACAGTTCCCACTTATACGCTTTTATCATATGGGGGTGATACGAGGACTCACCCACCACCATACCCTGGAAACAGGTCAGCACCATTCTGCTGCTGTTTATGGCAGTCTGTAGTCCGTCTATGGAACAGCATGGACATCAAAGCAGAGAAGAGCTTACACTCTAAATCATGTAGATAGTGGCCGATGTCCTCTTGTCTCCATCCACCAACAATATATCACATGGAATTTGGATGCAATAACCATAAATCACCTATACTTTAACATAGCTGCTATAACATAGGCTCAAAATACAGCGCTCTAATATATAATCTACACTGGTACAACACGTGTAGGAATGCAGTGACCTGTGTACCCCAGTAATGACCCTATACAAAGTCATAACACACCTGCTATGACATAGGCTTACAGCGCCTGTAAATATTTTATAACAGATGCACAACTAATGATGAATATATAATCACATAGCTCCGCTATAACATGGGCTTCACGTGCAATGATGACCATGTTACATTTTATATCATAAAGATGGGTTATAATGAGTCTCAACATCATCACACGGCACTGCTATAACCTGGGCTTCACGTGCAACGATGACCATGTTACATTTATATCATAAAGATGGGTTATAATGAGTCTCAACATCATCACACGGCACTGCTATAACATAGGCTTCACGTGCAGTGATGACCATGTTACATTTTATATCATAAAGATGGGTTATAATGAGTCTCAACATCATCACACGGCACTGCTATAACATGGGCTTCATGTGCAACGATGACCATGTTACATTTTATATCATAAAGATGGGTTATAATGAGTCTCAACATCATCACACGGCACTGCTATAACATAGGCTTCACGTGCAATGATGACCATGTTACATTTTATATCATAAAGATGGGTTATAATGAGTCTCAACATCATCACACGGCACTGCTATAACATAGGCTTCACGTGCAGTGATGACCATGTTACATTTTATATCATAAAGATGGGTTATAATGAGTCTCAACATCATCACACGGCACTGCTATAACCTGGGCTTCACGTGCAATGATGACCATGTTACATTTTATATCATAAAGATGGGTTATAATGAGTCTCAACATCATCACACGGCACTGCTATAACATAGGCTTCACGTGCAATGATGACCATGTTACATTTATATCATAAAGATGGGTTATAATGAGTCTCAACATCATCACACGGCACTGCTATAACCTGGGCTTCACGTGCAATGATGACCATGTTACATTTTATATCATAAAGATGGGTTATAATGAGTCTCAACATCATCACACGGCACTGCTATAACATGGGCTTCATGTGCAACGATGACCATGTACATTTTATATCATAAGGATGGGATATAATGAGCATCTACATCATTAATATGAGCACATAGCTGCTATAACATATGTTTAATGGCTAATCATAACCAAGTACATAACATAGCTGTCAACTCATAGTGTTAGAATGAAATTACTTATAACATTGCTGCTCTAACCTGGGTTTAATATGTAGCAATGGCTATATGTAATATATAGCTCAGCTTCTATAACTAACGGTGGGTTCTATAATGAAAACATAAATCATCAATATTACTCTAGAGCTGCTATAACATGGGTTTCATTTATAATAATGACCATATCAAAGCTGCTATAATATAGGATTAAGTTGTAAAGATCACTATATATAAAACAGCTGCTATAACATAGGGTTAGGATGTAATGATCTTATTCAATGTATACTATAACATAGCTGCTATAACATGGGGTTAGGATGTAGTGACCTTATACAATGTACTGTATATTATAACCCAGCTGCTATAACATGGGGATAGCATGTAATGACCTTATACAATATATATTAGAACCTAGGTGCAATAACATAGGGTTAAGATGTAATGACTTTATACAATGTATATTAGAGCCTAGCTGCTATAACATAGGGTTAAAATGTAATGACCTTATACAATGTATATTAGATCCCAGCTGCTATAACATAGGCTTAGGATGTAATGACTTTCTACAATGTATATTATAACCCAGCTGCTATAACATGCGGTTAAGCTGTAATGACTTTCTACAATGTATATTATAACCTAGCTGCTACAACATGGGCTTAGGATGTAATGACCTTACACAATGTATATTATAACCCAGCCGCTATAACATGGGGATATATTAAACCTAGTTGCTATAACATGGGGTTAGGAAGTAATAACCCTATACAATGTAAATTATAACTTAGCTGCTATAACATGGGGATAGGACATAAAATCCTTATACATTGTATACTATAACCTAGCTGCTATAAGATTGGGTTAAGATGTCATGAACTTACACAATGTACTGTATATTATAATCCAGCTGCTATAACATGGGGATAGCATGTAATACCTTATACAATGTAAATTATAACTTAGCTGCTATAAACATAGGCTTAGGATGTAATAACCTTATACAATGTACATTATAACCCAGCTGCTATAACATAGGGTTAGGTTGTAATGACTTTCTACAATGTATATTTTAACCCAGCTGCTATAACATGGGCTTGGGATGTAATGACCTTAAACAATGTATATTATAACCTAGCTGTTACAACATGGGCTTAGGATGTAATGACCTTACACAATGTATATTATAACCCAGCCGCTATAACATGGGGATATATTAGAACCTAGCTGCTATAACATGGGGTTAGGATGTAATAACCTTATACAATGTATACTATAACCTAGCTGCTATAAGATAGGGTTAAGATGGCATGAACTTACACAATGTACTATATATTATAATTCAGCTGCTATAACATGGGGATAGCATTTAATACCTTTTACAATGTAAATTATAACTTAGGCTTAGGATGCAATAACCTTATACAATGTACATTATAACCCAGCTGCTATAACATAGGCTTAGGATGCAATAACCTTATACAATGTACATTATAACCCAGTTATAACATAGGCTTAGGATGCAATAACCTTATACAATGTACATTATAACCCAGTTATAACATAGGCTTAGGATGTAGTAACCTTATACAATATACATTATAACCCAGTTATAACATAGGGTTAGGATGTAATAACCTTATACAATGTATATTAGAATTTAGCTGCTATAACATAGGCTTAGGATGTAATAACCTTATATAATGTATATTAGAATTTAGCTGCTATAACATAGGCTTAGGATGTAATAACCTTATACAATGTATATTAGAATTTAGCTGCTATAACATAGGCTTAGGATGTAATAACCTTATACAATGTATATTAGAATTTAGCTGCTATAACATAGGCTTAGGATGTAATAACCTTATACAATGTATATTAGAATTTAGCTGCTATAACATAGGCTTAGGATGTAATAACCTTATACAATGTATATTAGAATTTAGCTGCTATAACATAGGCTTAGGATGTAATAACCTTATACAATGTATATTAGAATTTAGCTGCTATAACATAGGGTTAGGCGTTGGGACATTACATATGCGCTGTAGGGGAGGTCAGTGCCTCCTGTTGGCTCTGTCACTTGTGTGCTGTCACATCCAGGACTTGTCACTAACTGTGCAGAGGAACAGGACAGACAGGCTGAGAGATCACCGGCTCCTTACCATGAGATGAGAGCAGAACCCCACAAAGAGGGGGCGCAGGAGCCTCAGCAGGGGGTCATAGTGCCGGGGTGTATAGATCCAGCAGGCGGGCGGAGGACGAGGCTCCAGCAGTCAGTGCAGTCTGACAGCTCCGCTCACATTGCTGCTACTCCCGGGACAGAGTGCAGAGGGCGTGTCCCGCCGGGTGACTGACAGCTCACAGGATCCGCCTACCCAGCCCTGGGGAGCGTAGAGGGCGTGTCCTGCCCTGGAGACTGACAGCTCACAGGATCCGCCCACTCAGCAAGCTGCTGTCAATCACTGCAGTAATATCTCCCAGCAGACCTGAGCTGTCACAGGGTCAGAGGAAGGGGCAGCAGAGACCTCTGCACATGATGTCTATGGGCTGTGACACTGCTTGTTATACAGGCTATTGGAAGCCAAGAACTACACCAAGGGGATGAAAAGTTCTCAGAAAATGTATCACAGGCTTAGATACTTCTCAGTAGTTTGCATCACACATAAGGAGCTTAGAAGCAGCAGCTTGCCAGACAGTCACACATGACAGGCTTAGATACAGGAGCTCAGCAGTCAATATTACACATGGCAGGCTTAGATACAGTACCAGTCAGTATTACACATGACAGGTTTAGATACAATAGCTCATCAGCCAGTATCATATATGACAGGCTTAGATACAGTAGCTCAGCAGTCAGTATTACACATGGCAGGTTTAGATACAGTTGCTCAGCAGCCAGTATTATACATGACAGGCCTAGACACAATAGTTTAGTAGCCAGTATCACATATAACAGACTTAGATACAGTAGCTCAGCAGCCAATATGACACATGATAGGCTTAGATACAATAGCTCAGGAGCCAGTATTGCACATGCCAGGCTTAGATACAATAACTAAGCAATAAGTATCACACATGATAGGCTTAGATACAGTAGCTAACCAGTCAGTATCGCACATGACAGGCTTAGATACGATAGCTTAGCATCCAGTATCGCACATAACAGGCTTAGATACAGTAACTCAGCAATAAGTATCACACATGACAGGCTTAGATACAGTAGCCCAGCAGTCAGTATCGTCCATTACAGGCTTAGATACAGTAGGTCAGCAGCCAGTATCGTACATTACAGGTTTAGATACAATAGCTCAGCAGCCAGTATCATACATGACAGGCTTAGGTACAGTAACTCAGCAGCCAGTATCACACATGACAGGCTTAGATACAGTATCTCAGCAGCCAATATCACACATGAGAGGCTCAGATACAGTATCTCAGCAGCCATTATCACACATGACAGGCTCAGATACAGTATCTCAGCAGCCATTATCATACATTACAGGCTTAGATACAGTAGCTCAGCAGTCAGTATCGCACATGATAGGCTCAGACACAGTAGCTCAGCAGTCAGTATTGCACATTACAGGCTTAGATTCAATAGCTCAGCAGCCAGTATCACAGATGACATGTTTAGATACAGTAGTTCAGCAGTCAGTATCACATGACAGGCTTAGATACAATAGCTCAGCAGGCAGTATCGCACATAACAGGCTTAGATACAATAACTCAGCAATAAGTATCACACATGACAGGCTTAGATACAGTAGCTCAGCAGTCAGTATCGCACATGACAGGCTTAGATATAATAGCTTAGCAGTCAGTATCGCACATAACAGGCTTAGATACAGTAGCTCAGCAGTCAGTATCGTACATTACAGGCTTAGATACAGTAGCTCAGCAGCCAGTATCGCACATGACAGGCTTAGATACAATAGGTCAACAGCCAGTATTGCACATGACAGGCTTAGATACAATAGCTCAGCAGCCAGTATCATACATGACAGGCTTAGATACAGTAACTCAGCAGCCAGTATCGCACATTACAGGCTTAGATACAGTATCTCAGCAGCCAGTATCGCACATTACAGGCTTAGATACAGTAGCTCAGCAGTCAATATCTCACATTACAGGCTTAGATACAGTACTCAGCAGTCAGTATCGCATATTACAGGCTTAGATACAGTACTCAGCAGTCAGTATCGCACATTACAGGCTTAGATACAGTATCTCAGCAGCCAGTATCGCATATTACAGACTTAGATACAGTATCTCAGTAGCCAGTATCGCACATTACAAGCTTAGATACAGTAGCTCAGCAGTCAGTATCACACATTACAGGCTTAGATACAGTAGCTCAGCAGCCAGTATCGCACATGACAGGCTTAGGTACAGTATCTCATCAGCCAGTATCGCAATTACAGGCTTAGATACAGTAGTATCTCAGCAGCCAGTATCAAACATGATAGGCTCAGATACAGGGCTGTGTTGACTATTCCTATAGGTCGGGTCACAGCCGGACTATCCCCAGAGATGGCGGCTCTGATTCGTCTTTACAGATTTTCATAGCAGAATTATTTGTGTAAGTCTCGCTCTGTTTTTGCACTTTAATAACCACAAATTCTGATGTAATTCCATTTCCCCCGCTGAATTCTGACTAATTCTGAGTAATTTCCAACTGCAACCTAATATCCTCCGAGTATCCCCTGATAAAGAGAAAGGTAACAAGTTGTGCAGAAATGTGGGGGCCACTTCCCCGCAGCGACTCCTGGGGGCCCCGTAGGTCGCAGTCACACAGGAGGCACCGCTCACCGACAGTGAAGACTGACACAGACCGAGCGCCTGGAACCCATCAAGAATCTTATTTTCAAATTTCTTACAAATCTAAGAATCGTGTCGCAGATCAAATCTTTTTTTTAATTTCTTTGTTCCTGATTATGAAGTCACGTGTCGCACCCTCTTAACCCCTTCAGCCCCAGAGGAATAGCAAAAAATCAAGAACCAGAGGGGATGTCTAGTATCCACTGTCAGTAACAATGCAAGAGTTTATTCCTGTGTGATAGTAATTGCCTGTATAATCGTCCGGTCAATTACTTAAATGTATTGTGTTTACATTCGGGTTTGCCCATACACAAGCCGAAACGCGTCTAATCTGGGTGGGAGCGGGAGACGCAATGTAGGATGTGCAATTAGGTATATTTTATATCAGGTCACAGGGTAAAGCTTGATTTATAGCATAGCAATTCTGAAAACTTACCCCCCCCACCCCCACCATATACACGAGATAAAAGTTAGTCGAGCCTGATGATTTCGGCGGGATATGCCAACTACCTAATGTGTACGGGGACTTCTCCGAAACATGATGTTGGGGGACATAAGGATTGGGCGGTTGAAATTCAATCATTTGATGTCACACTAGGTACATGTTTGCCGCCCCAGCAGCGGATCGAACCGCTCGGATCCGGGATGGTGTCCGTTTGTGGCTCGAGGGTCTCCGGACCCGGGGGCTTAGGGGCCACACTCTAAAGTAAAAGGGGGGATATTTACAGGGACGCCATCCGTGGTGTGCGGTAACTGGGAGTACCGCCACTGCTGTTGGGAGTACCCGGGGTGATGGAGTGGGGCAGCAAGGTGTCGTTGCCCTCCACGGGTAGGGGTAGGCCCCAGGACTCTGGATGGTGCTATTGGGTGCCGCAAAGGGGAAATCACTCAGGTACTCACTCAGCCAATAAGCAGACGCTGACAACCGGGTAAACCAAGTCTCTGGGTGCCGCTGCCTCTCAAGGGGAGCTCGTCCGGGTCCCGTCCCCTGCAGTACTGCCTGGTGATCTGTGACCTGCCTCCTGGCACAAAGTTTAAATTCACTGTAGTGGCCCGGTAGTCTGGAACTTGCTGGGCCCCACTCCCCACTGTGGCTAAGTGTGGGAGCCTGCTCTCAGGGCTCACGGTTGAGATTTTAGTGTGCTGCTTGTATGGAAGGCCCTATCCCCCTCGTTGCGCTAGTGCCCCGATTCTGGAGCTAGTGGGAACAGTCCATAAAGGCTCCGTTCTTAATTGACGGGTTGCCTGAAGCTTCTCCCCGACCTAGGGTCCGTGTACCCCGCTGTGCCTTCGGTCCCGGACCGGTGATAGGACCAGGCTACTGACAGTCCTCCTTGACAGGTCCAGGCATCTAGCCTCAATCCCCTGCGACCGGGGGTCCGACTCCTCTAGGTCCAGACCACCGTCTGCAACCTAGTCAGCTTCTCCTGGGAGCCCCTACTCCCAGCCTCCTCTGAGCTCCTCTCAGCTCAAGGGCTACCTTACTTCACCTCTTCCACTTCACTTCTCTGCTCTACACTCCTCACCTCCCCTTCCTGACCCCTAGGTGGGCGTCCCTATTCCGCTTAAGCCACCCACTGGTGGGCCTGGTGGGTGTGGTGCAGGGTGTATCTAGGATTTGATTTGCTGTTGGAGGCAGCACTGTAAGATAGGGACCCAGAACCATGAGGGATTTGAATACTGCACTAAAGAGGAGTGTGCAGTACCCTGTGACGACCTGAATAGTCCAGGGGCGTCACACATGGAAGTACCAAGCGCACGGCGAAAGGGAAACCCTTTGGGGAAGATGGTGACCCCTGACCAAACCTACAGCTGATCCCTGGGGTCCCTAACCACCCTAGATAGGTTCCACACCCTTGCGCCGAGCCGTAAGAGAAAAATGGACGCCAAGCAAGTATTTAAAATGGACACAGAATCAAACAAATCGGATCTGGAACACTGTTGAAAAAACGATCTAGATATTTTTTGCATAAGCAAAAAAAAAAAATGGACATCTGTTGAGGCCTGTAATTACCTTTACAATGAAGTCCACGTGATAGGTAGTAGTCTCTTACATACACCCGTGGCAGCTGATTATTTTGCCACTGGAACACAATAATCATCCATGGTGGTGTTCTGGTGTCACCGAAACTGGTGGGTTAAGAAGACATTCATCTAATGTATATGGGGTCCTTAAAGGGGTCGTCCGGTATAAAGTTATCACCTATTAACATAATTTGTTGATCGGAGGGTTCAACGACTGGTACCCTCGCCTTGCAGCGGATTGGGAAAACTTTATACCCAATGAAGAACTTTAATCCATGCTATAAGATGGCACATCAGATCGGACGCTCCGATTGTCACTCCTTTAATGTCTAATGGTTCTTCCAGAAAAAGGGGTCTAGCTCTCGGCAGCCCCTTAACACTAGAACTACTGAGGTAGTCATTTTGACTACTTTGCACTATGTATTTCTATATAGGTGTCACGAGTCCAGTAGTTCTAGTGTTAAAGGGAATCTGTCACCAGGTTTTTGCCACCTAATCTTTGAGCAGCATAATGTAGGGACAGAGATCCTGATTCCAGCGATGTGTCACTTACTGGGCTGCTTAGTGTAATTTCGATAAAATTACTGTTTCATCAGCAGTAGATTATCATTACAGGACTACTTGGTGTGCTGCAGGTAGTCAGCTGGATTCACTGTAAAATGATGATAATTACAGTAAATAAAAAATCTGTAAGTTTTTCAGCTTCAAAAAAATTACGACAGCCTTAATTTATTTTTACGGACATTTTGTGCCCTATTTTTGCCAGCTTTACTGTAGTGAAACTGAAATAACAAAGAAAGGGGGGTGGGGGCGTAGATGGTGTCTTATCCGGTGGTGCCAGAAAGAATAAAATTAGGTGCACTAACCTGGTGCGGTTGTGTATTAGACACAACCACTATAACCACGTGTTGAGGACGGCTGCTGCAGAACCCAAAAGGATAGCGTTGGAGGAAATAGAAGAAAAAAGGTTAATCCGCGCTGCCAGAAGAAGATCACTGAAGATTAGTGGGGATTAAAGATGTTTGATTTTATTGTTCGACACATTTCAAAGCCATAGACTCCTTCTTCAGGAATAAAAATCAATGTACATTACCATTACATTATTGATTTAGCTCCTGAGGAAGGAGTCTGTGGCTCCGAAACGCATCGAACAATAAAATCAAACATCTTAATCCCCATTGATCTTCAGTGATTTTCTTTTGACAGCGCGGATTAACCCTTTTCTTCCATTTCCTCCAATGCTACCAGCTGTACTGGAAATTCTGGACAGTTGGCATCCCATGCTGGGTTCACACACTGGGAAAGGTATAAATATATGGGCTGTATGCAGCCCAAGAGCTCATCATAATGCACAATTTAACCTGTTCTGCATGTAGAAATGGGTCCCCCAAACTCTTGAGCCCCTGTGGGGCTGCACAGGTTGCACCAATGATATGTCCGCCCCTGGGTTCATGTCATACTGTCTGATGAGTCTGTTTATCCTAGCTCATCATGTGTGAGACACGGTTCTAAGGCTATTTTTACATCTGAGTTGGTGCTTTCCATGAAGGTTTCTATCAGTTTTGACGGCCAGGATAGTGCAGCAATGCCATCAATGGGGCCTATTGGGCACCACTCGGATCTGTCATAGCACACATATGGCACAGCATCATTGCTCCATTATAAATAGAAGCCATGACACTTGTGGGATCATCGCCTAAACCTATCTATGATGTATGATACTGTGTCAGACATCACTCAGAACTACACTCCCCATCATGTACTGGGTGTTAGAATCACTTTATTTCCTGGGAAAAAATCTTTAAACCCTGGGTGTTTCCCTGGAGGTGAGGGACACCTAATGACTGATAATGAATTTTGGAATGCTGAATAGGGCAGGGGCCCGGCTTATCGGGTTAAGCAAGACAGATGTGGACACGTCCACAAGTGCATAATATTCTGCTGCTCACATAATCCGATATTATTTGTGTTAAGAAACCTAAACAAGTGAATGAAGAGATTACTGCACATTATAAATAAAGTTTATTGAAAAAATCAAGTTCTTCTTCGAACTAATAGAATAGTTGCCGAAAACAGCCAATCAGATTTCAGCTTTGATCATTTTAAAGCAGAGTAGTAAATGAAAGCAATGATTTGATTGGTTGCTATGGGCGACTTCTAAACTCTATCTACTTTGTCTACCTACATGAGGCCTACTAGTGTGAATTCATATACTGTGCTTTCAATAAACTTTATTTAGAATATACTAGTGACACTTTAAAGACTTAAATCACACAATCCATATTACTTGGTTCATAACCAAAGCATAAACATGAAGGCGATTACTTGAATAGAGTTTAAAGATTACCAGCATATCACCCTGTGTAAACAAGACATTGTTTGGGACCAGAATAATCGCTTTAGAAATCTTTCCATTCATATTGGTATTTGTAATTTTGTGAAAAAAGGGCAGTTATAGAGCACTGATATATATATATATATATATATATATATATATATATATATATATATATATACTGCTCAAAAGAATAAAGGGAGCACTTGAACAACAAAATGGTATTTTACTGTTCCCTTTATTTTTTGGGCAGTATATATATATCTAATATATAAAGCTGAATGTGTGTATGTGTGTGTGTGTGTATGTCCGGGATTGGAATCTGCACCGCCGCAGCTACAGCCACAAAATTTTGCACACTCACACTTCTTGACCCCGAGAGCGTCATGGGCTATGTTTCGAGGGGAAATTGTAACACCGCGCTTTACAGTTATCCACCAAAAAACCTGCCTCCATTAAAGCGAATGGAGCTGGGAGCCACAGTGCAGCCAGAACTTCAGAAGAATGCGTAGCCACGCCCTTTTATGGAATGTTGGCGTGTCGCAATGCAGCCAGGGAAAGAAACAGACACAGACATGGAAAGAGGCAGACACAAGAGACAGACACAGACAAAGAGACAGACTGACAGGGAAAGAGAGGGAACAAGAGAGACAGGTTAAGAGACAGACACAGACAGGTAAAGAGACAGACACAGACAAAGAGACAGAGACAGAAACAGGGAAACAGACAGACAGGGAAAGAGAGAGAAAGAGACAGACAGGGTAAGAGACAGACAAAGACAGGTAAAGAGACAAAGAGACAGACACAGGGAAAGAGGGAAAGAGACAGAGAGGGAAATAGAGGGAAAGAGACAGACAGGGAAAGAGACAGACAGAGAAAGAGCGCCGAGTGCTATGTTGTGAGGCAAAATTTTAACCCCGCGCCTTCCAATTTACCAATCAATTTTGCCCCTATCTACATAATGGGGAAAAAGTGAAACGAAAAGTGTTGGGGGCAAATTGAGAGGTGCCAGATGTGAACAAGGGGGACTTAAAGAATGAGAGCGATGGCGCCAAAGAGTATATACCGTACAGTTGCTAAGGTGGGGCCCCGACATGGGATACTCACCACACTCGGGGATATGAACACAGACACAAAATGCACCACACACTACCACATACATGAACACATATACCACCCTCAGCACACATTTCACCAAGTGAAACTATTTAATAATTACATTTCTATCTATTTGTTTTGTGGTTTTTGTGTGCAGAATACATTTTTGTTAATACATTCTATTTTGTTAACAGCAGTTATTAACCCGGGCAAAGCCGGAGAGTACAGCTAGTATATATATATATATATATATATATATATATATATATATATATATATATATATATATATATATATGTGAGCAAGGATGGTTGACCTTAGGGAGATCAACATCCACCACTGCGGAGACACCATCACGTGTTCAGATTCCTACTCCACACTGATTGAGAAACATGTTGAGAAACATGTGATGGTGTCTCCGCAGGCCTTCTTGCTTTATATATATATATATATATATATATATATATAAAATGTGTGTGTGCATAAGAGAAATAGTTATCTTCGATATTTTTACATTGATCACTGGGCCTATTTTAGATTCATACTTCCGGAATAGTTTTCATCAGTTTCGTTATCAGCAGTGACAGGTTTACAATGACATGTAACACCTCTGTACACATCTAACACAGAAAATACAAATCACAATACCTGACCCAGTTCCCCCTTCTTTCACAATGACCTTTGCAGAGGCTCATTAGATACTTTCATACAAAATATAGACTCAGTAGGGATCAGACCATTATGGCTATGTACATGTGTTGTTTCCTGAAACAACCTAAAACACCCCTGTGGCCACTGTGAAAACAGCAAGATTTCTATTTTTTATTTTTAATAGAAGAAGCTGGTAAAAAGGGACCTATACCTATTGGATTTCCAAATGGTGTCATGTCCCTTGACACCCAGAAATGCCTCCTCACTTCTACTTGTCAGCTTTGACGATGTCCTAAAATGAGGAGCAGCGTCTTGACGTCTGCAGCAAATCCATGGGATTAAAATGATTATAAACTGCAAGAGGCTTTTTTTGCTATTGGTTGGGATCGTGTCCTATATAAATGAATGGTTCATAAAGCTGAAAACTTTGCACCTTAAGCTTCATCTTACTAATGTCCCTTCTGGAAAATTATGAAATATGAACATGGTGCAGACTGATTTATGACCCACAGATTGTAAACTAAATTTATCATCTCTGCTAGGACAACCGTGAATCTCCCAGAAAATGGAAGCCTGACCCTGGCATGCTCAATCTCTAGACGGATGGCATCAAATTCCACATTGATGGGAATACTGAGGTGTGGTGGGGCATAGCCATGGGTAGCTTTCTATTCATGTCCCTTTTCCAGCATGACGCTGAGCCTAGACTGTCCACTAACTACCCCAATACACTGCAGTCTTATTAAAGCATCACTCCAGCATTTTTTATTGTTGCACTGGAGTAGTGCAATTAATCTAAGATCCCTACCTCTTATCTTATACTTACCAGCCACCATCTTCAACTTTTATAGGTGCTGTCTGCAGTGTTTGCTGGAATAATCAATGGAAGTCTAGGAGAGCAAGAATGAGGCTCCCATAGACGTACATTGTGAGCTTTTGACCATTATTTCTGACTTCTCGTCAGTGAGAAGTAGCGGTCACAAGATGGTGGAATGGGAGAGGAGCGGCGCCGGAAAGAGCTAAAGACAGTGACTGTTAAGCATAAGAGTAGGCTCAGGGAGCTTAGATGTGTAGCACCATTTAAACGCTGAAATAATAATAATAATAAAAAAATAAATGCTGTAGTGGTGCTTTAAAGGCAATGTGTCATCAGAAAATAACCTATTGTGTAAATCAGATTTTTATATAATATATAGGAAATGTTGTAATTTTCACATTGGCTACTAGGCTTAATAGTAAACTTCTGTACAAAAGACTATGAGCAGTCTCATTATCGCCATTTGCAATAGGTGATGTCAAAGCTCACCTCCTCCTCCTCCTGTACAATGAGTGATAACACCTCTATATACAGTAGAGAACACAGGATCACCCATTCACAATAGTTGACATTACAGCTCACCTCCTCCTGTACAATGACCAATAACATCTATATACACAGGACCCACCATTCACATTAGGCGATGTCACAGCTCCCCTCCTCCCCCTCCTGTACAATGACTCATAACACCTCTATATACAGGGTCCACCGTTCACAATAGGTGATGTCACAGCTCTCTTCCTTCTCCACCTGTACAATGTGTGATAACACCTCTATATACTGGAGATAACACAGGATCCACCATTCACAATAGATATCACAGCTCACCTCCCCCTTCTGGACAATGTCTGATATCACCTCTATATACAGTAGATAACACAGGATACACCATTCACAATAGATGTCACAGCTCACCTTGTCCTCCTCCTGTACAATGTCTGATATCACTTGTGTACAGTGTGTCCACCCATATCCTGTCCACCGCCATTAAGGTGTCGATTCATATTGAATTGATGATGCCCTACGATTTTTTAATTCACTTTTTTCTCTATCTTGTTCCGTTTTCGAGATAAAAAGGCTAACTCCGATGTTTTCCACCAGGTGGCGCTATAGGTGGTTTCATTGCGTAGCACATGGCTACTTTACTATACCTAGACACCACTTCTATGCCTATAGCTGCCGCCGTTCTCAAGTTAATGGCGGTGGACAGGATATGCGTGGACACACTGTATACAGTAGATAACACAGGACCCACCACTCACAATAGATGTCACAGCTCACCTTCTCCTCCTGTGCAATGTCTCATATCACTCGTATATACAGTAGATAACACAGAACCCACCATTCATAATAGGTGATGTCACAGCTCACCTCCTCTGCCTGTACAATTACCTTTAGCAAGATTAGAGCATGTTCAGATAATGCTTTAACAGAAACAGGAAGGGCCTGATTCTGAGTTAACTAAATCAAAGTTGCTTAACCTCTTTGTTAGATTTCCACTATGGGATATTGTGATTTATTGTTTAACTGTGGAGTGTTCCTTTAAGTATTAAGCAATTTTCCGCCTACACACGGCCAGTTCTGGTTACATTGTGTGAAATTATGAGGCTGTAATAATTGGTGCCTGATACATGGCAGAACATTTGCAATAAAATTCACCCCCCCCCCCCCACACACACACACACACCTCTGGAATGAATAAATAAATCAGGCCGAGCACCAAGACATTCAAGATGTTTTGACGGGAAGGACACACAGCCAGACTGACCACATGACTGCAACCGGCGCAGCCCTGAGATCTCGCTGCGGGGGCCTGGTGAACTCCCTCGGGGCACGGTGCCACAGGTGTGGCTGCATCAACATCCTGACGACACCATTATGCCCTTGTGCCCAGTCTGAGAATTGCCCACAAAGCAACAACATAAAATAGCAATGCTAGAATACTTTATTATTTATGTGGCCCATATAGCGCCTACACAATCCACCGTGCTGCACATTATAGCTTGTCCAGTGCATATGTTACTGGTAGTATTAAAAAGGTAACATCACCCAGAGCAATGAAGAGAAGGAAAAATAATCTTTGTGAGCGATTCTTCATTATATCCAGAAAGTGTCACGGATGACACAGTCATGTGGTTTCTGGCAATAGAAGGTCACAGAGTTTGGCTGCTCAAAATGCTCCCTGACTTTCTATTGTTGCTGCTGTTAGTATTCATTGTATTCGGTGGCTTTCCTGATGGATTTTCATCTCCCCTCTTTTGGATTCTGCTGCTGATCATTAGTATTTTGTTGGTGCTTAAATACTCTCTTCTTCCTTGGACTGGTGCTGGTGATATTATTCAGTTAATTCAAGCTCTGGGTGCAAGCAGGTAGCTTGCTCTCATCTGTAGTATCATTGCTGTACTTCTGAATGAGTCTTCTGTGATAAGTAGGTCATGCTTTATGCTTTTTCCCGCATGTGTCCTCCTTGTGTCTTTCTTTAACGTTTAATGATGTTGACGAATAGCTCATCCCACCCGTTCCCTATTTAGGGTCTAGCACTAGGGATACCTAGGGTCAGGTATGCGGCTCAGCGTATAGGTGCGGAACCAATCTAGGGTGGTGAGGGACCAGCGGTAGGAATACCCAGGGTCAGGTATCCGGCTTGGCGCAGAACCTATCTAGGGTGGTGAGGGACCACAGGCACCAGCGGTAGGAATACCTAGGGTCAGGTATCCGGCTCGGCGCATAGGTGCGGAACCTATCTAGGGTGGTGAGGGACCCCAGGGACCAGCAGTAGGTTTGGTCAGGGGTCACCATCTCCCCCTTCCGTAGACACAAGGGTCCCCTTCCTTTACCTTTTGCCACTCGCTTGATACTTCTCATACCTAGCATCACAGATTGAATTTTGGGGTCTGCACTTAGCCCATGTGCCCACCACAATGTAATGGCCATGATATCGACCATACTATACTGCATATATATCTAATCCTAAATGATGACAAAACTATACCAATCCCACACAGCCACAACCATTACAAGCCATTTATAACTGTGTTTGGCAGACGGGGCACTATGCAAGCAAAAGTGATAACTGTATATTCTCTATAGAATGCAAGAACCTGTGCTTATTAGTATTAGTACACAGGGAACTCCAAGGAATTTCTATGGAAAATTCAAATTTTACTAAAATATCACAATCCATATATAAATAATCACTATATGTCACAAATATTTTATTCCGCAAAGAAGAATATTATCATTCTGGATTCCGAAATGACAACAATGGCACCATCTAGAGAAAGAACATGGCATCGACCAAGGACGAAATCTCAGCTTTCTAGATCATCACATGCTGGATCAGAGGGACTTATTTTAGGGAGCAGAAATTAACCTGTTTGGGAAAACTATGACACAATAGAAAATGAAACCTGCATTTAAAGGCAATGTGCACCTTTGTGCAGTATATTTTTATTGTTCATTTGCCTCCTAAATGTTACATAGTTACTTAGGTTGAAAAAAGACCTAGGTCCATCTTGTTCACCCTTCCTCCACCAATTATAAATTTTGTCCCTAAATCATTTATAACTGACAATGTTGTGTACTGAGGAAATCATCCAGCCCTTTTTAAAAAGCTGTTATAGTATCTGCCATTACTACCTCTTGTGGTCGGCATTCCACAGTCTGACTGCTCTAACTGTAAAGAACCCTTTCCTATTTAGCTGCCTGAATCTAACTGTGAAGAACCCTTTCCTAGTTAGATGCCGGAATCTAACTGTAAAGAACCCTTTCCTATTTAGCTGCCTGAATCTAACTGTAAAGAACCCTTTCCTATTTAGCTGCCAGAATCTAACTGTAAAGAATCCTTTTCTATTTAGCTGCCGGAATCTAACTGTAAAGAACCCTTTCCTATTTAGCTGCCTGAATCTAACTGTGAAGAACCCTTTCCTAGTTAGATGCCGGAATCTAACTGTAAAGAACCCTTTCCTATTTAGCTGCCTGAATCTAACTGTGAAGAACCCTTTCCTAGTTAGATGCCGGAATCTAACTGTAAAGAACCCTTTCCTATTTAGCTGCCAGAATCTAACTGTAAAGAACCCTTTCCTATTTAGCTGCCAGAATCTAACTGTAAAGAATCCTTTTCTATTTAGCTGCCGGAATCTAACTGTAAAGAACCCTTTCCTATTTAGCTGCCTGAATCTAACTGTGAAGAACCCTTTCCTAGTTAGATGCCGGAATCTAACTGTAAAGAACCCTTTCCTATTTAGCTGCCTGAATCTAACTGTGAAGAACCCTTTCCTAGTTAGATGCCGGAATCTAACTGTAAAGAACCCTTTTCTATTTAGCTGCCAGAATCTAACTGTAAAGAATCCTTTTCTATTTAGCTGCCGGAATCTAACTATAAAGAACCCTTTCCTATTTAGCTGCCAGAATCTAACTGTAAAGAATCTGTCAGGGCCAGGCGGTCGGGCAGACCCAGGAGGTGGATCCTCTGGGCCGAACTCTAAGATGGTGGTAAGGAGTCCGGTAGCTGAAGCACTATGGGCAGTAGAACAGTCCGTGCAAGTGAGTGTAACGAAGAAGTCCCTGGGACCACGGAGTCACAGATGGTAGTCCGGGTGACGTAGCTCAGGTTCGGAAGCCGAGATGATGTCAGGCGGGGTCCGGAACCTTTGGAGCGAGATGACGGGTCACCGCAGGGATCCGAGATGGTACGGACTGTCAGATGGCAGACGGACAGCGTGCGGGGTTCGGGAATCAGCAGGACCGGATGGCGAGGCAGGATCAGCTCTAGAAGAGAGATACGTGAGTATGGCAAGACGACACAAGGAGACCTGACTCCTAGCTTGGAAAACACGAAGATCAGGCCCCGCCTCCTTGGACAATACACCCCTTTATACCCTGTACCTGTTTAGCCTCATTTCCTGTTAATGGACGCTGGCCCTTTAAGAAAGGGTCAGTGACCGCGCGCGCGCCCTAATGCGCATGCGCGCAGCCCGGGTGCCAGAAGCCAGGGAAGGAGGCTGAGAAGAGGACGCAGGGGAGCCGGCCAGGACCTGGGAAGCCGTCGGGCGCCGCGATCGGAGACCAGGGGGCCTGGGAAGGACGGGCACCGGAGGCTGGAGAGCGGGGAGCGTGGCAGGTGAGCCGGGGAGCGGGGCTGAGGACCCGGGGAGCGGAGCAGAGGACCCGGGGAGGGGAGCCAAGGACCCGGAGAGCGTGACAAAATCCTTTTCTATTTAGCTGCCGGAATCTAACTGTAAAGAACCCTTTCCTATTTAGCTGCCTGAATCTAACTGTGAAGAACCCTTTCCTAGTTAGATGCCGGAATCTAACTGTAAAGAACCCTTTCCTATTTAGCTGCCTGAATCTAACTGTGAAGAACCCTTTCCTAGTTAGATGCCGGAATCTAACTGTAAAGAACCCTTTTCTATTTAGCTGCCAGAATCTAACTGTAAAGAATCCTTTTCTATTTAGCTGCCGGAATCTAACTATAAAGAACCCTTTCCTATTTAGCTGCCAGAATCTAACTGTAAAGAACCCTTTCCTATTTAGCTGCCGGAATCTAACTGTAAAGAACCCTTTCCTATTTAGCTGCCAGAATCTAACTGTAAAGAATTCTTTTTCTATTTAGCTGCCGGAATCTAACTGTAAAGAACCCTTTCCTATTTAGCTGCCAGAATCTAACTGTAAAGAACCCTTTCCTATTTAGCTGCCAGAATCTAACTGTAAAGAACCCTTTCCTATTTAGCTGCCAGAATCTAACTGTAAAGAACCCTTTCCTATTTAGCTGCCAGAATCTAACTGTAAAGAACCCTTTCCTATTTAGCTGCCGGAATCTAACTGTAAAGAACCCTTTCCTATTTAGCTGCCAGAATCTAACTGTAAAGACCCCTTTCCTATTTAGCTGCCGGAATCGCTTTTCTTCCACTCGCAGTGAGCGCCCCCTGGTCCTTACATACATACTCACACGCACATACTCACACACACATACTCACACACACACACACACATATATATACACACATACATACTCACACACACACACACACACACACACACACACATTCACACACACACACACACACACACACACACCGCACACACCTTGACAATAAGAGATTCAGGAGGAGAACAAGAGCAGGAAGGAAACTACAAAAGACAACTGGGATAAACTTCCCAACAGCACAAAGCAAGAACTACAAGCAGCAGAAAGGGCCGCCACGCCATGACAAGCTATAGCTGGCATAGGAGGAAGGATCCATCCAGCATGTATAGGCGGGGAGCAGATGTGATTGGCTCCCTCACAAAAGGTGATCAAGGAGAGCAAACAAGCTGACCAGCAGAGAGAGGTTAACTCTTGCTAGCCTGCATATGAATCAGTACACAGCAGGCCGATGCCCTAGTCTACCTCCATTGCTCCCAGACACCAGAGAATCTCAGAGTGTCATAAGCTGTAATCTGAACAGGACCTGACGCCGCCATGACAGTCGGCGAAGTTGGAGAAGATCTCTCTGTGGCAAACTTACCTCGTTCAGATTGACTGATTGACTGATGACAGATATGAAGTTGTCAGGTTTGTAGTTGTCAGTCTATGCGGTGACAAAGAAAGCATATACTCCATGGAAAGCACCGGCTATATACTTCTAGATCTCCTCTGAGTAAGCCTTTCTCATTAATCATCAACTGTAAATTATATCTCTTCTCCCCGTACATGGACTGAGGCTGTAAACAAACCCGACAAAGGTTACGGCATGGAGCGGCCATATCATTGCCTTCTAAGGCTCGCACCTCACCTGAACCGTCCATAATAGGTAAATGCTCCCCATACTCCATCATAACCTCATGATACCTATGGGCCTGCACTGTCCGATGCTACAATGCTGGAGCCAAATCCTAGGACGTGGCTATAAAAGGTTAGGATTCAGTAGCCGCACTTGGACCCTAGCGCATTAGTGGCCCCCTAAGACCCTCTGCCATTAAAAAAGTCATCATTATTCATTTTATACCACTACCTGTACAGTTGATTGGTGATAGAACGCTGTTCTCCTGTATACAGTATTTTTTATTCTTAATTGGGCCATTGCTTTAAAATAATTATATAAATAGTGGCGGTCAACTAATTTAAAGGGAACCAAATAGCAGATATTTACGGACCATACCATGGGAAGCTTGTATCAGACACTGGTTATAAAGGTTCCTTGGGACAGAGCCACACGGGGGACTAGTCAGAAAGGTGTGTCCCCGCCAGCTTCTCCCGCCCACTTCTTGTGAGTGACAGCTCCCCCTGCATGATTGTATAGGATTAGCAGCAGGCAGTGAGAAGTAGCCAGGGACCACCTATCTGACGAGTATCCCGTGTATCCAAAATAGAGGATAACCATACGAACTATTTCTATTTGCTCCAAAAAAAAACAATAAAATACTCCTATAAATAAATGGAAACTTTTACTCATAAAATATTATGTTTATTAAAATTAGAAAAAATCATAAAGCAACATTAAAAACAGGAAAAAAAAATAGTAACAATGATACATTGCTCACATAGTACATATAAATGACCCAGCTGGGAAATAAATATTTACATTTATAAAGTGCTAGTGCTGTTAAAATATATAATTTATTTCCAATTCCGTGGAGGAGGTAAATATTAAAAGCTGCCAAATAAATTGATGATATACTATAAATACTAAAGTGCTAGTGTAAATAAATACATTGCTCACATAGTACATTAATATAAATGACCAAGCTGGGAAACAAATGCTCACATTTATAAAGTGCTAGTGCTATTAAAGATCTAATTTATTTCTAATTCAGTGGATGAGGTAAGTATGAAAAGCAGCCACATACAGTGCCTTGCGAAAGTATTCAGCCCCCTTTAATTTTTCAACCTGTTCCCACATTTCAGGCTTCAAACATAAAGATATAAATTTTAATGTTATGGTGAAGAATCAATAACAAGTGGACACAATTGTGAAGTTGAACTAAATTTATTGCTTATGTTAAACTTTTGTAAAAAATAAATAACTGAAAATTGGGGCGTGCAATATTATTCATCCCCTTTACTTTCAGTGCAGCAAAGTCACTCCAGAAGTTCATTGAGGATCTCTGAATGATCCAAATGTTGTCCTAAATGACTGATGATGATAAATATAATCCCCTGTGTGTAATGAAGTCTCCGTATAAATGCACCTGCTCTGTGATAGTCTCTGGGTTCTGTGTAAAGCGGAAATAGCATCATGAAGACCAAGGAACACAACAGGCAGGTCCATGATACTGTTGTGGAGAAGTTTAAAGCCGGATTTGGTTAAAAAAAGATTTCCAAAACTTTAAACATCCCAAGGAGCACTGTGCAAGCGATCATATTGAAATGGAAGGAGTATCATACCACTGCAAATCTACCAAGACCCGGCCGTCCATCCAAACTGTCATCTCAAACAAGGAGAAGACTGATCAGAGATGCAGCCAAGAGGTCCATGATCACTCCGGATGAACTGCAGAGATCTACAGCTGAGGTGGGAGAGTCTGTCCATAGGACAACAATCAGTCATACACTGCACAAATCTAGCCTTTATGGAAGATTGACAAGGAGAAAGCCATTTCTCAAACATCCATAAAAAGTGTTGTTTAAAGTTTGCCACAAGCCACCTGGAGACACCAAACATGTGGAAGAAGGTGCTCTGGTCAGATGAAACCAAAATCTAACTATTTGGGCACAATGCCAAACGATATGTTTGTCATAAAAGCAACACAGCTCATCACCCTGAATACACCATCCCCACTGTCAAACATGGTGGTGGCAGCATCATGGTGTGTGCCTGCTTTTCTTCAGCAGGGACAGGGAAGATGGTTCCAATTGATGGGAAGATGGATGGAGCCAAATACAGGACCATTCTTGAAGAAAACCTGTTGGAGTCTGCAAAAGACCTGAGACTGGGACGGAGATTTGTCTTCCAACAAGACAATGATCCCAAACATAAAGCAAAATCTTCAATGGAATGGTTCACAAATAAATGTATCCAGGGGTTAGAATGGTCAAGTCACAGTCCAGACCTGAATCCAATCGAGAATCTGTGGAAAGAGCTGAAAACTGCTGTTCACAAACACCTCCATCCAACCTCACTCAGCTCCAGCTGTTTACAAAGAATGGGCGAGAATTTCAGTCTCTCGATGTGCAAAACTGATGGACACATACCCCAAGAGACTCCAGCTGTAATCGCAGCAAAAGGGGGCGCTACAAAGTATTAACTTAAAGGGGATGAATAATATTGCACGTCTCAATTTTCAGTTATTTATTTTTTTAAAAGATTATATTTATCATCATCAGTCATTTAGGACAACATTGGATCATTCAGAGATCCGCAATGAACTTCTGGAGTGAGTTTGCTGCACTGAAAGTAAAGGGTATGAATAATATTGCACGCCCCACTTTTCAGTTTATTCTTTTTTACAAAAGTTTAAAATAAGAAATAAATTTCGTTCAACTTCACAATTGTGTCCCACTTGTTGTTGATTCTTCACCATAACATTAACATTTTTATCTTTATGTTTGAAGCCTGAAAAAATTCAAGGGGGCCGAATACTTTCACAAGGCACTGTATATCGATGATCTACTATACTATACACACTAAATTGCTAGTGTAAATAAATACATTGCTCACACAATACATTAATATAAATGACCAAGCCGGGAAACAAATGCTCACATTTATAAAGTGATAGTGCTTATATATATATATATATATATATATATATATATATATATATATATATATATATATTTCTTTCCAATTCAGTGGAGGAGGTAAGTATTAATAAGCAGCCAAATAAATTGATGATATACTATAGATATTAAAGTGCTAGTGTAAATAAATGTATTCTATTTTATCTTTATTTAGTAAGCATATTAGCTATTAAAAAAATGGCCAAAAATAATGACAATTTATTAAACAGAAGTACTGTAAATAAATAGCAGGAAATTCTCAAATGAGATTAATAAATACAATTCATTATAGTATAAATGCAATAAATAGGATAACAAGCTGAGTCGTCAAGTTAGCAAATACCATCATATATACCGTAGTAGTGACTATCCTAGAAAATAATCCTCAAGTGAGGATGGCAGACATAATTCATTATAATTTAATCACAGTGGAAAAATAATAAAAGCCCAGCTCAGTTCATACAGTACAAATGGAGATCCCCTGATGCGCGTTTCGCCTGGGCTTCTTCAGGAAGTGTGAAACCCAAATTCTGCAACATACATGGCTGAAATCACACAGCCGGTGCCTGACACATGCTGTGCATGGAAGAGTGGAGAAATGCTTTTATAATCTTGGTCACCGCCCAAGAGATTGTAAGAGTTGTGGTGAGGACCACGGATGTGCACGTCCCCTCATCAAGACCAGTATAAAAATCACCAGTCTTAAATAAATTCCTGCTGGGAAAAATCATTGTGTGCACATATGGTGGTTTTAGGCTTGCTTGAACCTAGGATTGGAGAGGACGAGGCTAAAGTGGGCTGTGGGTCCACTCTTCATTGACTATAGATGGTCCCATTGGATGGTTGGGCATGCTGGGACTTGTAGTCTTGTACTAACAGAACAGGTTGTATATATCTGTTGTACATATGATAACAAATAGCCGGCTGCTACAGGTCACAGCGCTATCCCCCCATCCTACCCCAGACTGTGCGAGGACTGGACTACCCTGAGGATCCGGTTACCGGCACATCCCGGCTGGGACAGCTGTTCTCCGGTAATATGTGGCAGGTGCAATGCAGAAAGACAGATGAAATATTCATGAGAAATACCAAGTGTGCCGCGCTCTTTAAGAAGCAATTCTTGGAAATGATCCGGTGTGTATATACTGTATATTCAAAGTATTTTATTTATAAACAATTTTCTGCCTACTTTCTGCCTACTACTTTTCTAAGAGTATGTTCATACTGTGTCTTTTTCCGCTATTTTAAAGAAGCTACGCACATTCTTCAAGAGGTTTCCGCAAGGAAGATGGTCATTACAGTCCTATAGAAGTCAATAGGCAGGCATCTTTTTAAAATTTAGTGTTTTTGCTTGAAAAATGCTAGTCTTTTTTCTATTGCTTTATGGATTTAAAAAAGAAAAATAAAAAATGGCCTGAAAATGCAAGTAAAAAAAAAATTGTCTAAGAAATGATGTAAAAAATGCTAGTCTTTTCTCCATTTCTTTATGGATTTTTTAAAAAAAAATAAAAAATGTCCGGAAAATGCAAGTAAAAAAAAATGTCTAAGAAATGATGTAAAAAATGCTAGTCTTTTCTCCATTGCTTTATGGATTTTTTAAAAAATGGCCGGAAAATGCAAGTAAAAAAAAAAGTCTAAGAAATGATGTAAAAAATGCTAGTCTTTTCTCCATTGCTTTATGGATATTTTAAAAAATAAATAAAAAATGGCTGGAAAATGCAAGTAAAAAAAAAAAGTCTAAGAAATGATGTAAAAAATGCTAGTCTTTTCTCCATTGCTTTATGGATTTTTTAAAAAATGGCCGGAAAATGCAAGTAAAAAAAAAAGTCTAAGAAATGATGTAAAAAATGCTAGTCTTTTCTCCATTGCTTTATGGATATTTTAAAAAATAAATAAAAAATGGCTGGAAAATGCAAGTAAAAAAAAAAGTCTAAGAAATGATGTAAAAAATGCTAGTCTTTTCTCCATTGCTTTATGGATTTTTTAAAAAATAAATAAAAAATGGCCGGAAAATGCAAGTAAAAAAAAAATGTCTAACAAATGATGTAAAAAATGCTAGTCATTTCTCCATTGCTTTATGGATTTTTAAAAAAAAAAAAAAAAATGGCCAGAAAATGCAAGTAAAAAAAAAAATGTGTAAGAAATGATGTAAAAAAAATGCTAGTCTTTTCTCCATTGCTTTATGGATTTAAAAAAAAAAATGGCCAGAAAATGCAAGTAAAAAAAAAATGTCTAAGAAATGATGTAAAAAATGCTACTTTTTTCTCCATTGCTTTATGGATTTTTTTTAAAAAAAAAAAAAATGGCCGGAAAATGCAAGTAAAAAAAAAGTCTAAGAAATGATGTAAAAAATGCTAGCAGAAGAAAAAAACATTGAACATGGGTTAAAAAAAATCAAAAAACACCTCCAAAGAAAAATGAAATGCTTGAGATTCCTGAATTGGCTTCTGCTTGAAAAAAGGATGGTTTTGATTGCCAGAAAAAGACACAGTGTGAACACTGCCCAAGTGTTTGCTGTAAGCCTCGCTGCAGGTTTCCTGCCTGTTTCCAGCTCATCATCACATCACAAAACCTGAGCTATTTCACAGCCCTGAGCGAGAGGGAATCGCTGCCGCAGCACATTCAGTTCTAAAAATGTCTCCTCCACGGGGGAGCGATCATCAGGAAGGGTCCATAAGAGGCTAACCACATGGGACAAGTTTCTGTAGAAAATCGTGATTGCAGAACAGAATGGATAATCCAAAACCATGTCTTGTACGCTGTTATTATCAATGCTCCAGTTTTTCCCATTGACGTCAATGGTGAAATCAGCAGCAAAATTCACCACTGTTAAAATTTGCAGCGTGTCCGGAGAGGCATTGCTTCTGGCTTGACGCCCTTAATCATAACCAATTGCACCATAACCAAAAGTATTGCTTTTATACCGCATCATATGAACTTACCGCACCGAGACCACAAAGGGATAATGTGTAGAATATGCAAAATTGTATTATATTATTATTTTTATCATTCACTTTTAAAGCACTATTAATTCTATGGGGATGTACATGTGAAAAGAGTTAGGGCTCATGCGCACATTGCGTCCTGGCTAGTGCAGAAATAAATGCACCCTCTGGCAGACTTGACGCTGCGTTTTGACAAAAATGCCTGTATTTGGATGCATTTTGCATGCATTTTGCATGCGTTTTGGATGCATTTTTGTCAGTGCGGTCCCCCGGCAATTCAGCTCTGCTACCTGCTCGCTGAGAGCAGACACAGACAGAGCCGGGCAATGAGAATGAACTCGGATGAACTTCACCTGACTTCATTGTCATCCCGCGACTCTGTCTCTGTGTGCTGTCATGAACTCAGATGAACTCCGAGGTCAGTGACGTCAGAGCTTCACCCGAGTTCACTGACATCGCGCGTCTCTCTCTCTCTGTGTCGCAGCCTGATTTGCAGTCACACGTGAAGGACTCACTGGTGACCGCAAATCCCCTGAGTGACTGAAGTGAGCTGCACGATCAGTGGTGCCATCACTCAGGTGACCCGCGGCCACAGCTGGAGTCCTCCACCTAAGAGCGGTGGCCGCGGGTAACCTGAGTGACGTCATCGCTGATCGCGCGGCTCACTTCAGTTGCTGCGTGGAGCTGACAGAGAGCGGTTGTGGTCTGTGGCCGCTCGCTGTCAGCTTCATGTAGCAGAGCTGAGAGCATCGTTGGACCTCATGTGGATTACGTCGGACTTGGAGGGGTATTTGGGGATTAATAAAGTGGTGAAAGAGGGTGTTTTTTTGTCTTTTACTTCAAATAAAGGATTTTTTGGATGTGTCTGTTTATTTTCTTTAACTTACAGGTTAATCATGGTAGGTATCTCGAGGAAACGCCTGCCATGATTAATCTATGACTTAGTGGCAGCTATGGGCTGCTGCCATTAACTCCTTATTACCCCAATTGCCACTGCACCAGGGCAATTCGGGATGAGCCGGGTAGAGTCCCAGGACTGTCGCATCTAATGGATGCGGCAATTCCAGGCAGCTGCTGGCTGATATTGTTAGGCTGGGGGGCTCCCCATAACGTGGAGCTCCCCATCCTGAGAATACCAGCCTTTAGCTATGTGGCTTTACCCTGGCTGGTATCAAAATTGGGGGGACCTCACGTTGTTTTTTTTCTTAATTATTTATTTGTTTTTACTGTACGATATAGACACGCCCACCGGCGGCTGTGATTGGTTGCAGTGAGACAGCTGTCACTCAGTATGGGGACGTGTCTGACTGCAACCAATCATAGGCGCCGGTGGGCGGGGGAAGCAGGGAATACGAGATGGATTAATGAGCGGCTGGCATTTTCAAAAAAGGAGAAGCCGCCAGAGCAGTGTGAACACCGTGCAGCGCCGCGCCGGTGATCGTGGATCAGTGAGTATGAGAGAGGGGGGTGGGAGGGAGAGACCGACATCAACAGAGAGAGAGAGAGAGATATAGAGAGAGACCGGCCGACAGAGAGAGAGACCGAAAGACCTGCCTTTGTTATGTCAAATAAACATGCGGATCGCAACAATAATGCAATGCAAGCGCAATGCTTCACATTTTGGTAGCGTTTTTCTACAACTCATTGATTTCAATGGGTGTAGAACGCAGCCAAAACGGACAAAAGAAGTGACATGCTGCTTTTCTAAATGCAGAGATTTTGTCAAATTTTTGACAATCAAAACGTTGCGTTTAAAAAAGCATAGAACGCACGGATTTTGCATGATTCTCATAGTCTTTGCTGGGGAAGCAGAACGCATGCATTTTGAGAATGTGACGCTGCAGCTTAAAACGCTGCAGCAACACAAAAAAAACCCTGCAACGAGTGCATGAGCCCTAACATATACATAACAATAAACTAAAAAAACTGACACTGGGACAGTCATGGGTTTCCCTTCAGTAGGTCAGGGGATTGTAGTGTAGACAGTTCTCTGGAACGTTTCTAGAAGTCTGTACAATTATATGAAACATTTTATTTTATGCAGCAATATACATTCATATTAACCACTATATAATGCAAAGTAATGCAACGTTCTAATAAACTTCATTTCGGCTCCCCACAGTTTCAAGATCTCTGCTTGTTGTCACTAAGTGGAATGTTTCAAGAGAGCAAAAAACTAGTAATGAGCGGGCACTACCATGCTCGAGTGCTCGGTACTTGAAATGAGCAGTTGGGGGCAACTCGAATACACAAGTATAATGAAAGTCAATGGGATACTTGAGCACTTTTCTGTAAGATTTCCTGAAAAAAATGCTCAATTTTCCCCATTGATTTCCATTATACTCATGTACTCGAGTTACCCCCATTTGAGCATCCAACTGCCCGTTTGAGGTACTGAGAATCCGAGCATGGTAGTGCCCGCTCATCACTAGTTACGAGTACTGAGCACCTGAGCATGGTAGTGCCCGCTCATCACTAGTTACGAGTACTGAGCACCTGAGCATGGTACTGCCCGCTCATCACTAGTTACCAGTACTGAGAACCCGAGCATGGTAGTGCCCACTCATCACTAGTTACCAGTACTGAGAACCCGAGCATGGTACTGCCCGCTCATCACTAGTTACCAGTACTGAGAACCCGAGCATGGTAGTGCCCGCTCATCACTAGTTACCAGTACTGAGAACCCGAGCATGGTAGTGCCCACTCATCACTAGTTACCAGTACTGAGCACCCGAGCATGGTAGTGCCCGCTCATCACTAGTTACAAGTACTGAGCACCCGAGCATGGTAGTGCCCGCTCATCACTAGTTACCAGTACTGAGCACCCGAGCATGGTAGTGCCCGCTCATCACTAATTACCAGTACTGAGCACCCGAGCATGGTAGTGCCCGCTCATCACTAGTTACGAGTACTGAGCACCCGAGCATGGTAGTGCCCGCTCATCACTAGTTACGAGTACTGAGCACCCGAGCATGGTAGTGCCCGCTCATCACTAGTTACCAGTACTGAGCACCCGAGCATGGTAGTGCCCGCTCATCACTAGTTACGAGTACTGAGCACCTGAGCATGGTAGTGCCCGCTCATCACTAGTTACGAATACAGAGCACCTGAGCATGGTAGTGCCCGCTCATCACTAGTTACCAGTACAGAGCACCTGAGCATGGTAGTGCCCGCTCATCACTAGTTACCAGTACAGAGCACCCGAGCATGGTAGTGTCCGCTCATCACTAGTTACGAGTACAGAGCACCCGAGCATGGTAGTGCCCGCTCATCACTAGTTACAAGTACTGAGCACCTGAGCATGGTAGTGCCCACTCATCACTAGTTACCAGTACTGAGCACCCGAGCATGGTAGTGCCCGCTCATCACTAGTTACCAGTACTGAGCACCTGAGCATGGTAGTGCCCGCTCATCACTAGTTACGAGTACTGAGCACCCGAGCATGGTAGTGCCCGCTCATCACTAGTTACCAGTACTGAGCACCCGAGAATGGTAGTGCCCGCTCATCACTAGTTACTAGTACAGAGCACCCGAGCATGGTAGTGCCTGCTCATCACTAGTTACCAGTACTGAGCACCCGAGCATGGTAGTGCCTGCTCATCACTAGTTACCAGTACTGAGCACCCGAGCATTGTAGTGCCCGCTCATCACTAGTTACAAGTACTGAGCACCCGAGCATGGTAGTGCCCGCTCATCACTAGTTACTAGTACAGAGCACCCGAGCATGGTAGTGCCTGCTCATCACTAGTTACCAGTACTGAGCACCTGAGCATGGTAGTGCCCGCTCATCACTAGTTATGAGTACTGAGCACCCGAGCATGGTAGTGCCCGCTCATCACTAGTTACTAGTACAGAGCACCCGAGCATGGTAGTGCCCGCTCATCACTAGTTACAAGTACTGAGCACCCGAGCATGGTAGTGCCCGCTCATCACTAGTTACTAGTACAGAGCACCCGAGCATGGTAGTGCCTGCTCATCACTAGTTACCAGTACTGAGCACCTGAGCATGGTAGTGCCCGCTCATCACTAGTTACGAGTACTGAGCACCCGAGCATGGTAGTGCCCGCTCATCACTAGTTACTAGTACAGAGCACCCGAGCATGGTAGTGCCTGCTCATCACTAGTTACAAGTACTGAGCACCCGAGCATGGTAGTGCCCGCTCATCACTAGTTACCAGTACTGTGCACCCGAGCATGATAGTGCCCGCTCATCACTAGTTACTAGTACAGAGCACCCGAGCATGGTAGTGCCTGCTCATCACTAGTTACCAGTACTGAGCACCCGAGCATGGTAGTGCCCGCTCATCACTAGTTACAAGTACTGAGCACCTGTGGCGCCCCTGACCTGGTCAGGCACCACTGAGTACTGCACCCATGCTGGGGACAGTACAATACAGGTAATCCAGATGGCTGACAGGGGTGTGGAACACAGGCGCATAGTGATCAGGTCTCACACATGTACCTTTGAGAGGACCCCTGGGGATCCCAGGAGGGGGCAAGCCTTCACCTTCACTGGAATAGTGGAGGGGGTAGAGCCTCCATCTCCTCTCAAGGGGTGTGGTGGAGAGTCTGGTTGCTAGGTGGCGTAGGCAAGAACAGGAGAGGAGGGGCAGTGAGCCAGTTCAGTGTAGAGTTCAGGGAGCTCGAGTGAGGAGCAGATCCCTGGGGCTGTGCAACCTGACAGCGTCCGCGCAGTGGCTACAGACGGGGGA
This sequence comes from Anomaloglossus baeobatrachus, assembly GCF_048569485.1. Classification (NCBI taxonomy): domain Eukaryota; kingdom Metazoa; phylum Chordata; class Amphibia; order Anura; family Aromobatidae; genus Anomaloglossus; species Anomaloglossus baeobatrachus. The sequence continues at coordinate 33,159,820 of NC_134362.1, forward strand.
GAACGGTCAACTAGGAGTGCTACCTGAAAGCCAGCTTCAGCTAGGGAGTGCAACGGAGTGGGAAGTAAGGAGACTGCTAGAGAGCACCAGGCCCAACCGGGCGGCAGATCCCGAAGCGAGGATAGATCCACCTTTCCCTGCTAAACCTGCCGGTGTGGGGCTCTCAAAGCCCACACCACAACACCACAAAAGCCGCAGCCACGTAACCACAGTGAGGGCCCATAGGTCACAGGAGGCAAGCAGCTGGAGTGGCCTGGTCCGGGGAACAAGCATACGGCGAACGAAGGGGAGAGAGAGGCTGCAGCATCTTCCCTGGGTGACCCCCATAGGGACTAAAAGTCGGGGTCACCCCAAACCACCAAGGGCTAAGGAAGGCGAGTCAGTAGTCACCCTCATAAAGTCAGCCTGAAGGATACCTGGTTCCCACCTGGTTCATCCCAGCTACGCCCGGGTTACTCACCCTGCCATCAAATGTGAGTAAAAACCCTAAAAGACATCCTGCCTGTGTGGTCATTCTGCGACTTGTGGTACTACAAACCTACACAGGGCCCTGGGGCTTGCCTCACTCTCAGGAGGCTACTACATCCGACTGCACCCACCATCAGCCCCAGGCGTCCCCTAACCTGCAGTGGCGGTCCCCACTGACCGCGATACTGAGAGTGGCGTCACGATCAAAACAGAAGATTTCCTACCAGTGACGGAGATCCAGCAACGTGGAGTCCCTGAAGGTAACGCACCGACACCGACACAACACCTGTGGGGCTTCACATCTGGCGTCACGAACAGGATAAGGACTAGACCTGTTCAGACAGGTGACCATGTGCCTGGGCGGTCCGCTTGAAAAATTGGAAGCGCCGCCATATTGCCACCATGAAAAGCGCGCTGAAAAACAACAGCAGCCCGCGCTGGAAGAAGTTACCGCCCACGAAGAGGTGTGGCTACCCAGAGATCCCCTGCAGAGTCCTGACCTCGCTGATGAAGAAAGCGGAAGCGTCCAGAGACGGCGGAGCAGAAGAGAAGCCAGCAGCTTGCTAGAGAAAATGGAGTCCAGACGCGGATACCCAGAACCAGGCACTGCTGCCTGGTGGTGCCGGGAGCTTGCTATTTTCTGCGACCAGCTGGAGGCCAGGATTGTGCGACGGCTCAGAGAAGAACGCACGGAGCTTCTGGAGATGGCGGCGGCGGTTCGGACCTACGAGGAGGGAGCCGCGCGACGCATGCCAGACCGAGCGGCGACGACTCAGACCCCGATGGTGCCACCGATGGGTGAGTCCAGAGATGCCCCGGCCAGCGCAAGTGCCCCGACCCCTGCTGCCACGCCCGCGGTCCCAGAAGAGGCGCCCGGCGCGGCGCCACCGGACCAGGCCGCAGCCACGCTAGATGCGGCCCGCCAAATCCAGGCCGCCGCAGCCATGCCCCGCCTGTCCCGCAAAGGTCCGACTACCACTGCGATACTGATCCGTGACGCAGGTGTGACGCTGACCCAGGCTGCCACCCTGCTGAGCCCAGTCCGCCAAGACCCCACCGCAGCAGCGACGCTCATCCGCGCCGCAAGTGAGATGCTGAACCAGGCCGCAGCCCCGCCAGGTGCGGCCCGCCAAGCTCCGATCGCTGCAGCGACGTCCAGCCCAGCCTGCACAGAGCCCTCGGCAACAGCGACGCTGATCCAGGCCGCCGCCACGCCAGGCGCGGCCCGCCAAGACCAGGCCGCCGCCATGCCAGGCGCGGCCCGCCAAGACCAGGCCGCCGCAGCGATGCCCTGCCCGGCCCGCCAAGACCAGGCCGCCGCAGCGATGCCCTGCCCGGCCCGCCAAGAAAAGTCTACCTCATCATTTTCCCCGGCCTGCAAGGCCAGAGCAGATACCGCTCCCCGGTCTGAGGAAGTCCCTACTAGGAAATCCCTGATAGGTGAAGACTCCGCATACTGGCAGCTGAAGGCTGACCTGGAGGCCAAGTTCCCACAGGAGATGGTGGACAGATACATGCTCCCTCCGCACACCCCTAAGGCAACCCCTGCAGCGACCACGCCGAAGAGTCCACCGCCTGGGCCAGCTGAGGAACACTCATCCCCAGCGCTGCCACAACCAGAGTGCAGCGAAGAACTAAGGGGGAGAGGAGGGCAAGAAGCTGAGGAGCTGACTCCGGAGCCACCAGCAGTGGATCTATACTCAGAGCCAGAGATGCTGCCCTATTCTCGCTGGGATGAGGAAGACCTGACCCCGTCTGCTGACGAAGATCAGCCCAAAGACCTCACCTGGGAGCCCGCAGGCATGAACCCAGTCCGCAAGACACGGCGCAGCAGAGCAAAGTATCCTCCAACACCACAGTCTCCAGAGCAGAGAGAAGTCACAGCCAGAGACCTGCAAGAAAAACGAGCCCTAAGAAGATCCAAAGCCCAGGTCAGAGGACCCCTTTGTAGAGGAGTTGTGGAGGACTTCAATTTGAAAAGCGGATACGGCTTTATTGTAGCAAGAGGAATAAAAGAGGGCATATTTGTGAATCGGAGAGATGTTCAAGCCCACCTGCCCAGAGGACATTCAGGCAGAAATTTGAAAATTGGAGACGCAGTACAGTTCACCTTGCATCAAGGAGAAAGGGGCCACTATGCCTTAGACGTAGCACCATGTCCCAAAGACAGAGATAAAGAAACAGATGCAGAAAAGGAAACAGATGAAGATCTAGAAAGAAAAGACAAAGAGCCTACAGATGAAACTACCTCAGAGGATGACAAGGAGCAAGAAAACAGCAGGTGCCGTAGCCCAATAGGCCAAAGCCCTGGTACCGAGGAGTAAAGTAAAGAAAGAAGTACCGAAAGTTTGACCAGTTTGACAAGTTGAAAAGTTTGCAACGTTATTGTTTAAGCATGTGCCCACAAAAACTATTGTGAGAAATAAACTTTAAGGCTATGAACTTGCTATAGCCACAAACTCTCGCAGTGTAAATAGTTACACCAGTGGCACCACCACCAGGGCCAGCCTGTTTAGGGGCTTGGCTCGTCTGCAACCAGGAGGAGCCCGTCCGTATATAGGGCCTTGGCTCACTTGCGACCAGAGAGCACGCCTGTTTATGGGGCCTTGGCTCACCACCACAAAGAGGGTACCTGGTCAGCACCAACTGTGGAGGCCGCCTCTACATCCTGCCAGAAGAGGCTGACGGCGCGGATCCACCAGGCCAGGTATACCCTGAAACCACCAGCCCATGAAAGCCGCCTCTACATCCTGCCAGAAGTGGCTGAAGTCGCGGCCAACGGGAGAGGAAGATTGGAGGAAAGGTCTGGGGAAACGGATGGCCCAGACCTGGTTACCAACAGGACCGGTGACCTGCCTCCTGAGAGGGTTTTGGGTGGGTTAACGGACTTGTGGGTGGAGGGTGGTGATGTCTGATACCTGGTGCTTTTAAAAATGTTTTACATGTTTTAATGTTTTATGCATTTTAAAATGTTGTCTTGCAGCCCGAGGACGTGCTGGTGATAACTAAGGGGGAATGTGGCGCCCCTGACCTGGTCAGGCACCACTGAGTACTGCACCCATGCTGGGGACAGTACAATACAGGTAATCCAGATGGCTGACAGGGGTGTGGAACACAGGCGCATAGTGATCAGGTCTCACACATGTACCTTTGAGAGGACCCCTGGGGATCCCAGGAGGGGGCAAGCCTTCACCTTCACTGGAATAGTGGAGGGGGTAGAGCCTCCATCTCCTCTCAAGGGGTGTGGTGGAGAGTCTGGTTGCTAGGTGGCGTAGGCAAGAACAGGAGAGGAGGGGCAGTGAGCCAGTTCAGTGTAGAGTTCAGGGAGCTCGAGTGAGGAGCAGATCCCTGGGGCTGTGCAACCTGACAGCGTCCGCGCAGTGGCTACAGACGGGGGAGAACGGTCAACTAGGAGTGCTACCTGAAAGCCAGCTTCAGCTAGGGAGTGCAACGGAGTGGGAAGTAAGGAGACTGCTAGAGAGCACCAGGCCCAACCGGGCGGCAGATCCCGAAGCGAGGATAGATCCACCTTTCCCTGCTAAACCTGCCGGTGTGGGGCTCTCAAAGCCCACACCACAACACCACAAAAGCCGCAGCCACGTAACCACAGTGAGGGCCCATAGGTCACAGGAGGCAAGCAGCTGGAGTGGCCTGGTCCGGGGAACAAGCATACGGCGAACGAAGGGGAGAGAGAGGCTGCAGCATCTTCCCTGGGTGACCCCCATAGGGACTAAAAGTCGGGGTCACCCCAAACCACCAAGGGCTAAGGAAGGCGAGTCAGTAGTCACCCTCATAAAGTCAGCCTGAAGGATACCTGGTTCCCACCTGGTTCATCCCAGCTACGCCCGGGTTACTCACCCTGCCATCAAATGTGAGTAAAAACCCTAAAAGACATCCTGCCTGTGTGGTCATTCTGCGACTTGTGGTACTACAAACCTACACAGGGCCCTGGGGCTTGCCTCACTCTCAGGAGGCTACTACATCCGACTGCACCCACCATCAGCCCCAGGCGTCCCCTAACCTGCAGTGGCGGTCCCCACTGACCGCGATACTGAGAGTGGCGTCACGATCAAAACAGAAGATTTCCTACCAGTGACGGAGATCCAGCAACGTGGAGTCCCTGAAGGTAACGCACCGACACCGACACAACACCTGTGGGGCTTCACACACCCGAGCATGGTAGTGCCCGCTCATCACTAGTTACTAGTACAGAGCACCCGAGCATGGTAGTGCCTGCTCATCACTAGTTACCAGTACTGAGCACCCGAGCATGGTAGCGCCTGCTCATCACTAGTTACCAGTACTGAGCACCTGAGCATGGTAGTGCCCGCTCATCACTAGTTACAAGTACTGAGCACCCGAGCATGGTAGTGCCCGCTCATCACTAGTTACGAGTACTGAGCACCCGAGCATGGCAGTGCTTGCTCATCACTAGTTACGAGTACTGAGCACCTGAGCATGGTAGTGCCCGCTCATCACTAGTTACCAGTACATAGCACCCGAGCATGGTAGTGCCCGCTCATCACTAGTTACGAGTACTGAGCACCCGACCATGGTAGTGCCCGCTCATCACTAGTTACGAGTACTGAGCACCCGAGCATGGTAGTGCTTGCTCATCACTAGTTACGAGTACCGAGCACCCGAGCATGGTAGTGCCCGCTCATCACTAGTTACGAGTACTGAGCACCCCAGCATGGTAGTGCCCGCTCATCACTAGTTATGAGTACTGAGCACCCGAGCATGGTAGTGCCCGCTCATCACTAGTTACGAGTACAGAGCACCCGAGCATGGTAGTGCCCGCTCATCACTAGTTACGAGTACAGAGCACCCGAGCATGTTAGTGCCCGCTCATCACTAGTTACGAGTACAGAGCACCTGAGCATGGTAGTGCCCGCTCATCACTAGTTACGAGTACAGAGCACCTGAGCATGGTAGTGCCCGCTCATCACTAGTTACGAGTACAGAGCACCCGAGCATGGTAGTGCCCGCTCATCACTAGTTACCAGTAGAGAGCACCCGAGCATGGTAGTGTCCGCTCATCACTAGTTACGAGTACAGAGCACCTGAGCATGGTAGTGCCCGCTCATCACTAGTTACGAGTACAGAGCACCCGAGCATGGTAGTGCCCGCTCATCACTAGTTACCAGTAGAGAGCACCCGAGCATGGTAGTGCCCGCTCATCACTAGTTATAAGTACTGAGCACCTGAGCATGGTAGTGCCCGCTCATCACTAGTTACAAGTACTGAGCACCTGAGCATGGTAGTGCCCACTCATCACTAGTTACCAGTACTGAGCACCCGAGCATGGTAGTGCCCGCTCATCACTAGTTACCAGTACTGAGCACCCGAGCATGGTAGTGCCCGCTCATCACTAGTTACCAGTACTGAGCACCCGAGCATGGTAGTGCCCACTCATCACTAGTTACCAGTACTGAGCACCCGAGCATGGTAGTGCCCGCTCATCACTAGTTACAAGTACTGAGCACCTGAGCATGGTAGTGCCCGCTCATCACTAGTTACAAGTACTGAGCACCCAAGCATGGTAGTGCCCACTCATCACTAGTTACCAGTACTGAGCACCCGAGCATGGTAGTGCCCGCTCATCACTAGTTACCAGTACTGAGCACCCGAGCATGGTAGTGCCCGCTCATCACTAGTTACGAGTACTGAGCACCCGAGCATGGTAGTGCTTGCTCATCACTAGTTACCAGTACTGAGCACCCGAGCATGGTAGTGCCCGCTCATCACTAGTTACGAGTACAGAGCACCCGAGCATGGTAGTGCCCGCTCATCACTAGTTACCAGTACTGAGCACCCGAGCATGGCAGTGCCCGCTCATCACTAGTTACGAGTACTGAGCACCCGAGCATGGTAGTGCTCGCTCATCACTAGTTACCAGTACTGAGCACCCGAGCATGGTAGTGCCCGCTCATCACTAGTTACGAGTACTGAGCACCTGAGCATGGTAGTGCCCACTCATCACTAGTTACCAGTACTGAGCACCTGAGCATGGTAGTGCCTGCTCATCACTAGTTACAAGTACTGAGCACCCGAGCATGGTAGTGCCCGCTCATCACTAGTTACGAGTACTGAGCACCCGAGCATGGCAGTGCTTGCTCATCACTAGTTACGAGTACTGAGCACCTGAGCATGGTAGTGCCCGCTCATCACTAGTTACGAGTACCGAGCACCCGAGCATGGTAGTGCCCGCTCATCACTAGTTACGAGTACTGAGCACCCGAGCATGGCAGTGCTTGCTCATCACTAGTTACGAGTACAGAGCACCCGAGCATGGTAGTGCCCGCTCATCACTAGTTACGAGTACAGAGCACCCGAGCATGGTAGTGCCCGCTCATCACTAGTTACGAGTACAGAGCACCTGAGCATGGTAGTGCCCGCTAATCACTAGTTACGAGTACAGAGCACCCGAGCATGGTAGTGCCCGCTCATCACTAGTTACTAGTACAGAGCACCCGAGCATGGTAGTGCCTTCTCATCACTAGTTACGAGTACTGAGCACCCGAGCATGGTAGTGCCCGCTCATCACTAGTTACCAGTACTGAGCACCTGAGCATGGTAGTGCCCGCTCATCACTAGTTACGAGTACTGAGCACCTGAGCATGGTAGTGCCCGCTCATCACTAGTTACGAGTACCGAGCACCCGAGCATGGTAGTGCCCGCTCATCACTAGTTACGAGTACTGAGCACCCGAGCATGGTAGTGCTTGCTCATCACTAGTTACCAGTACTGAGCACCCGAGCATGGTAGTGCCCGCTCATCACTAGTTACGAGTACAGAGCACCCGAGCATGGTAGTGCCCGCTCATCACTAGTTACCAGTACTGAGCACCCGAGCATGGCAGTGCCCGCTCATCACTAGTTACGAGTACTGAGCACCCGAGCATGGTAGTGCTCGCTCATCACTAGTTACCAGTACTGAGCACCCGAGCATGGTAGTGCCCGCTCATCACTAGTTACGAGTACTGAGCACCCGAGCATGGTAGTGCTCGCTCATCACTAGTTACCAGTACTGAGCACCCGAGCATGGCAGTGCTCGCTCATCACTAGTTACAAGTATAGAGCACCCGAGCATGGTAGTGCTCGCTCATCACTAGTTACCAGTACTGAGCACCCGAGCATGGTAGTGCCCGCTCATCACTAGTTACGAGTACAGAGCACCCGAGCATGGTAGTGCCCGCTCATCACTAGTTACGAGTACTGAGCACCCGAGCATGGTAGTGCCCTCTCATCACTAGTTACGAGTACAGAGCACCCGAGCATGGTAGTTCTCGCTCATCACTAGTTACCAGTACAGAGCACCTGAGCATGGTAGTGCCTGCTCATCACTAGTTACCAGTACAGAGCACCTGAGCATGGTAGTGCCCGCTCATCACTAGTTACGAGTACTGAGTACCCGAGCATGGTAGTGCCCACTCATCATTAGTTACGAGTACTGAGTACCCGAGCATGCAGTACAGAGCACCCGAGCATGGTAGTGTGTCCGCTCATCACTAGTTACCAGTACTGAGCACTCCGAGCATGGTAGTGCTCCGCTCATCACTAGTTACCAGTACTGAGCACTCCGAGCATGGTAGTGCCCCGCTCATCACTAGTTACCAGTACTGAGCACCCGAGCATGGTAGTGCCCACTCATCACTAGTTACCAGTACTGAGCACTCCGAGCATGGTAGTGCCTCGCTCATCACTAGTTACAAGTACTGAGCACCTGAGCATGGTAGTGCTCCGCTCATCACTAGTTACAAGTACTGAGCACCCAGAGCATGGTAGTGCCCCACTCATCACTAGTTACCAGTACTGAGCACCCGAGCATGGTAGTGCCCGCTCATCACTAGTTACCAGTACTGAGCACTCCGAGCATGGTAGTGCTCCGCTCATCACTAGTTACGAGTACTGAGCACTCCGAGCATGGTAGTGCTTGCTCATCACTAGTTACCAGTACTGAGCACTCGAGCATTGGTAGTGCTCCGCTCATCACTAGTTACGAGTACAGAGCACCCTGAGCATGGTAGTGCCCGCTCATCACTAGTTACCAGTACTGAGCACTCCGAGCATGGCAGTGCTCCGCTCATCACTAGTTACGAGTACTGAGCACTACCGAGCATGGTAGTGCTCGCTCATCACTAGTTACCAGTACTGAGCAACCCGAGACATGGTAGTGCTCCGCTCATCACTAGTTACGAGTACTGAGCACCTGAGCATGGTAGTGCCCACTCATCACTAGTTACCAGTACTGAGCACCTGAGCATGGTAGTGCCTGCTCATCACTAGTTACAAGTACTGAGCACCCGAGCATGGTAGTGCCCGCTCATCACTAGTTACGAGTACTGAGCACCCGAGCATGGCAGTGCTTGCTCATCACTAGTTACGAGTACTGAGCACCTGAGCATGGTAGTGCCCGCTCATCACTAGTTACGAGTACCGAGCACCCGAGCATGGTAGTGCCCGCTCATCACTAGTTACGAGTACTGAGCACCCGAGCATGGCAGTGCTTGCTCATCACTAGTTACGAGTACAGAGCACCCGAGCATGGTAGTGCCCGCTCATCACTAGTTACGAGTACAGAGCACCCGAGCATGGTAGTGCCCGCTCATCACTAGTTACGAGTACAGAGCACCTGAGCATGGTAGTGCCCGCTAATCACTAGTTACGAGTACAGAGCACTCCGAGCATGGTAGTGCCCGCTCATCACTAGTTACTAGTACAGAGCACCCGAGCATGGTAGTGCCTTCTCATCACTAGTTACGAGTACTGAGCACCCGAGCATGGTAGTGCCCGCTCATCACTAGTTACCAGTACTGAGCACCTGAGCATGGTAGTGCCCGCTCATCACTAGTTACGAGTACTGAGCACCTGAGCATGGTAGTGCCCGCTCATCACTAGTTACGAGTACCGAGCACCCGAGCATGGTAGTGCCCGCTCATCACTAGTTACGAGTACTGAGCACCCGAGCATGGTAGTGCTTGCTCATCACTAGTTACCAGTACTGAGCACCCGAGCATGGTAGTGCCCGCTCATCACTAGTTACGAGTACAGAGCACCCGAGCATGGTAGTGCCCGCTCATCACTAGTTACCAGTACTGAGCACCCGAGCATGGCAGTGCCCGCTCATCACTAGTTACGAGTACTGAGCACCCGAGCATGGTAGTGCTCGCTCATCACTAGTTACCAGTACTGAGCACCCGAGCATGGTAGTGCCCGCTCATCACTAGTTACGAGTACTGAGCACCCGAGCATGGTAGTGCTCGCTCATCACTAGTTACCAGTACTGAGCACCCGAGCATGGCAGTGCTCGCTCATCACTAGTTACAAGTATAGAGCACCCGAGCATGGTAGTGCTCGCTCATCACTAGTTACCAGTACTGAGCACCCGAGCATGGTAGTGCCCGCTCATCACTAGTTACGAGTACAGAGCACCCGAGCATGGTAGTGCCCGCTCATCACTAGTTACGAGTACTGAGCACCCGAGCATGGTAGTGCCCTCTCATCACTAGTTACGAGTACAGAGCACCCGAGCATGGTAGTTCTCGCTCATCACTAGTTACCAGTACAGAGCACCTGAGCATGGTAGTGCCTGCTCATCACTAGTTACCAGTACAGAGCACCTGAGCATGGTAGTGCCCGCTCATCACTAGTTACGAGTACTGAGTACCCGAGCATGGTAGTGCCCACTCATCATTAGTTACGAGTACTGAGTACCCGAGCATGGTAGTGCCCACTCATCACTAGTTACCAGTACAGAGCACCCGAGCATGGTAGTGTCCGCTCATCACTAGTTACGAGTACTGAGCACCCGAGCATGGTAGTGCCCGCTCATCACTAGTTACGAGTACTGAGCACCCGAGCATGGTAGTGCCCGCTCATCACTAGTTACCAGTACTGAGCACCTGAGCATGGTAGTGCCCACTCATCACTAGTTACGAGTACAGAGCACCCGAGCATGGTAGTGCTCGCTCATCACTAGTTACGAGTACTGAGCACCCGAGCATGGTAGTGCCCGCTCATCACTAGTTACGAGTACTGAGCACCCGAGCATGGTAGTGCCCGCTCATCATTAGCTACGAGTACTGAGCACCCGAGCATGGTAGTGCCCACTCATCACTGCAAAAAAACTATCCAGACCTCACTGCTGAAGGTTAGTTACAATGGTATCCAGACTCTACTAACAATAAACATTTTAGTTTTGAGAATAATAGAAAACAGAATGTGTTTCATTAAATTTTGAATATAAAAAAAGTAATAACAATAGTTAAATATATATGAAAATTTGTATTAAACATTGAATTTCGTACAGACCTGCTCCGGGAGATGTCAGTGAGTGATTGCTGTCAGACGGCTGCGGGCTCCTCCAGGTCACAGGCGCTGCCGTGTAATGATGAGACGTGCGTCTTTAATTTAAGGTTCTTTGAATTATAATTAGATATTCGTCTGCACCAAAATACGCACCGCTGACCCATGTGTGACGTACACAATACTGACATGTTACAATCATGGCATTATCAAATAATCTGCGGGTCAAATCTGAGTAGCTAAGCCTTCCATGTGTGATATTGTCAGCTGATGTGCTGTATCTAACCCCCATCATGTGTGATATTGTCCTCTGAAGTCATGTAACCAATCCCTTCTGATGTATCTAAGCCTCTCATGTCTGATATTGTCAGCCGAAGTGATGTATCTCAGCCTCACATTTCTGACATTGTCAGCTGAAGTGATGTATCTAATCCTCTCATGTCTGATATTGTCAGCTAAAGTGATGCATCTAAGCCTATTATGTGTGATATTGTCTGCTGAAGTGATGTATCTAATCCTCTCATGTCTGATATTGTCAGCTAAAGTGATGCATCTAAGCCTATTATGTGTGATATTGTCTGCTGAAGTGATGTACCTAATCCTCTCATGTCTGATATTGTCAGCTAAAGTGATGCATCTAAGCCTATAATGTGTGATACTGTCTGCTGAAGTGATGTATCTCAGCCTCACATTTCTGATATTGCCAGCTGAAGTGATGTATCTAAGCTTATTATGTGTGATATTGTCTGCTGATGTATCTAAGCCTCTCCTGTCTGATATTGTTAGCTGATGTATCTAAGCCACTCATCTCTGATATTGTCTGCTGAAGTGATGCATCTAAGCCTTTCATGTATGATATTGTCAGCTGAAGTGATATATCTAATCCTCTCATTTGCAATATTGTTTGCTGGCCATGTATGTAAGCCTCACGTGTGATATTTTCAGCAGAAGTGATGTATCTAAGCCCTTAATGACTGATATTGCCCAATTAAGTGATGCATCTAAGCACTAAATGTCTGATATGTCTGTGATGTATCTAACCCTATTATTCATGATAGTGATACTGTCAGCATCTGATAGTTTTATATGTGATACTTTTTGCTGCGTCACTGTATCTAAGCCAATCATTTGTGATACTGTGCTCTCAGTCGCTGTATCTCATCCTTTCATGTTTGACATAAGAATAGTGAGCAGAGCAGTCAGAAATGATTATATATTACTTGAGCGCCACCCAGTGGTAGAGCTGTGAATTACACTGCACTTTGCTGTAGTGTGACACTTCAGGTCTCTGAGGGAGATATACAGATAACATGTTGCTGCAGTGATGGTCGGCAGCGCATTGTGCCCACCCTGTGATGTCCCCTGCATTGTAGCATCCCACCCAACTCTAAAGAACTGGACAAAGGGACATATCATTTTAATGTCAAGTCATTAAATCACACCTGTGACCAAGTCCTTTTCTCCCCATCCCTCAGTTTTCTCATGATCCCAGTCCCCCCACCCTCCATATTATAATGCCCCTGCATACAGTAAGATGGACCTCAGTGCCCCCCACCCTCCATATTATAATGTCCCTGCATACAGTATGATGGACCTCAGTGCCCCCCACCCTCCATATTATAATGTCCCTGCATACAGTAAGATGGACCTCAGTCCCCCCACCCTCCATATTATAATGTCCCTGCATACAGTATGATGGACCTCAGTGCCCCCCACCCTCCATATTATAATGTCCCTGCATACAGTATGATGGACCTCAGTGCCCCCCACCCTCCATATTATAATGTCCCTGCATACAGTATGATGGACCTCAGTCCCCCCATCCTCCATATTATAATGTCCCTGCATACAGTATGATGGACCTCAGTGCCCCCCACCCTCCATATTATAATGTCCCTGCATACAGTATGATGGACCTCAGTGCCCCCCACCCTCCATATTATAATGTCCCTGCATACAGTAAGATGGACCTCAGTCCCCCCACCCTCCATATTATAATGTCCCTGCATACAGTATGATGGACCTCAGTGCCCCCCACCCTCCATATTATAATGTCCCTGCATACAGTATGATGGACCTCAGTGCCCCCCACCCTCCATATTATAATGTCCCTGCATACAGTAAGATGGACCTCAGTGCCCCCCATCCTCCATATTATAATGTCCCTGCATACAGTATGATGGACCTCAGTGCCCCCCACCCTCCATATTATAATGTCCCTGCATACAGTATGATGGACCTCAGTGCCCCCCACCCTCCATATTATAATGTCCCTGCATACAGTATGATGGACCTCAGTCCCCCCATCCTCCATATTATAATGTCCCTGCATACAGTATGATGGACCTCAGTCCCCCCACCCTCCATATTATAATGTCCCTGCATACAGTATGATGGACCTCAGTCCCCCCATCCTCCATATTATAATGTCCCTGCATACAGTATGATGGACCTCAGTGCCCCCCATCCTCCATATTATAATGTCCCTGCATACAGTATGATGGACCTCAGTGCCCCCCACCCTCCATATTATAATGTCCCTGCATACAGTATGATGGACCTCAGTCCCCCCATCCTCCATATTATAATGTCCCTGCATACAGTATGATGGACCTCAGTCCCCCCACCCTCCATATTATAATGTCCCTGCATACAGTATGATGGACCTCAGTCCCCCCACCCTCCATATTATAATGTCCCTGCATACAGTATGATGGACCTCAGTCCCCCCATCCTCCATATTATAATGTCCCTGCATACAGTATGATGGACCTCAGTCCCCCCACCCTCCATATTATAATGTCCCTGCATACAGTATGATGGACCTCAGTCCCCCCATCCTCCATATTATAATGTCCCTGCATACAGTATGATGGACCTCAGTCCCCCCACTCTCCATATTATAATGCCCCTGCATACAGTATGATGGACCTCAGTGCCCCCCACCCTCCATATTATAATGTCCCTGCATACAGTATGATGGACCTCAGTGCCCCCCACCCTCCATATTATAATGTCCCTGCATACAGTATGATGGATCTCAGTGCCCCCCACCCTCCATATTATAATGTCCCTGCATACAGTATGATGGACCTCAGTGCCCCCCATCCTCCATATTATAATGTCCCTGCATACAGTATGATGGACCTCAGTGCCCCCCACCCTCCATATTATAATGTCCCTGCATACAGTATGATGGACCTCAGTGCCCCCCACCCTGCATATTATAATGCCCCTGCATACAGTATGATGGACCTCAGTGCCCCCCACCCTCCATATTATAATGTCCCTGCATACAGTATGATGGACCTCAGTGCCCCCCACCCTCCATATTATAATGTCCCTGCATACAGTATGATGGATCTCAGTCCCCCATCCTCCATATTATAATGTCCCTGCATACAGTATGATGGACCTCAGTCCCCCCATCCTCCATATTATAATGTCCCTGCATACAGTATGATGGACCTCAGTCCCCCATCCTCCATATTATAATGTCCCTGCATACAGTATGATGGACCTCAGTGCCCCCCACCCTCCATATTATAATGTCCCTGCATACAGTATGATGGACCTCAGTGCCCCCCACCCTCCATATTATAATGTCCCTGCATACAGTATGATGGACCTCAGGGCCCCCCACCCTCCATATTATAATGTCCCTGCATACAGTATGATGGATCTCAGTCCCCCCATCCTCCATATTATAATGCCCCTGCATACAGTATGATGGACCTCAGTGCCCCCCACCCTCCATATTATAATGTCCCTGCATACAGTATGATGGACCTCAGTCCCCCCATCCTCCATATTATAATGCCCCTGCATACAGTATGATGGACCTCAGGGCCCCCCACCCTCCATATTATAATGTCCCTGCATACAGTATGATGGACCTCAGTGCCCCCCACCCTCCATATTATAATGTCCCTGCATACAGTATGATGGATCTCAGTCCCCCCATCCTCCATATTATAATGCCCCTGCATACAGTATGATGGACCTCAGTGCCCCCCACCCTCCATATTATAATGTCACTGCATACAGTATGATGGACCTCAGTCCCCCCATCCTCCATATTATAATGCCCCTGCATACAGTATGATGGACCTCAGGGCCCCCCACCCTCCATATTATAATGTCCCTGCATACAGTATGATGGACCTCAGGGCCCCCCACCCTCCATATTATAATGTCCCTGCATACAGTATGATGGACCTCAGTGCCCCCCACCCTCCATATTATAATGTCCCTGCATACAGTATGATGGACCTCAGGGCCCCCCACCCTCCATATTATAATGTCCCTGCATACAGTATGATGGACCTCAGGGCCCCCCACCCTCCATAATATAATGTCCCTGCATACAGTAAGATGGACCTCAGTGCCCCCACCCTCCATATTATAATGTCCCTGCATACAGTAAGATGGACCTCAGTCCCCCCACCCTCCATATTATAATGTCCCTGCATACAGTATGATGGACCTCAGTGCCCCCATCCTCCATAGTATAATGCCCCTGCATACAGTATGATGGACCTCAGTGCCCCCACCCTCCATATTATAATGTCCCTGCATACAGTAAGATGGACCTCAGTCCCCCCACCCTCCATATTATAATGTCCCTGCATACAGTATGATGGACCTCAGTGCCCCCATCCTCCATATTATAATGCCCCTGCATACAGTATGATGGACCTCAGTCCCCCCATCCTCCATATTATGTCCCTGCATACAGTATGATGGACCTCAGTCCCCCCACCCTCCATATTATAATGTCCCTGCATACAGTATGATGGACCTCAGTGCCCCCCACCCTCCATATTATAATGTCCCTGCATACAGTATGATGGACCTCAGTCCCCCATCCTCCATATTATAATGTCCCTGCATACAGTATGATGGACCTCAGTGCCCCCCACCCTCCATATTATAATGTCCCTGCATACAGTATGATGGACCTCAGTGCCCCGCACCCTCCGTATTATAATGTCCCTGCATACAGTATGATGGACCTCAGTGCCCCCCATCCTCCATATTATAATGTCCCTGCATACAGTATGATGGACCTCAGTGCCCCCCACCCTCCATATTATAATGTCCCTGCATACAGTATGATGGACCTCAGGGCCCCCCACCCTCCATATTATAATGTCCCTGCATACAGTATGATGGACCTCAGTGCCCCCCACCCTCCATATTATAATGTCCCTGCATACAGTATGATGGACCTCAGTGCCCCCCACCCTCCATATTATAATGTCCCTGCATACAGTATGATGGACCTCAGTGCCCCCCACCCTCCATATTATAATGTCCCTGCATACAGTATGATGGACCTCAGTGCCCCCCACCCTCCATAGTATAATGCCCCTGCATACAGTATGATGGACCTCAGTGCCCCCCACCCTCCATATTATAATGTCCCTGCATACAGTATGATGGACCTCAGTAACCCCCCATCCTCCATATTATAATGTCCCTGCATACAGTATGATGGACCTCAGTGCCCCTCACCCTCCATATTATCATGTCCCTGCATACAGTATGATGGACCTCAGTGCCCCCCATCCTCCATATTATAATGTCCCTGCATACAGTATGATGGACCTCAGTGCCCCCCACCCCCCACCCTCCATATTATAATGTCCCTGTATACAGTATGATGGACCTCAGTGCCCCCACCCTCCATATTATAATGTCCCTGCATACAGTATGATGGACCTCAGTGCCCCCCACCCTCCATATTATAATGTCCCTGCATACAGTATGATGGACCTCAGTGCCCCCCACCCTCCATATTATAATGTCCCTGCATACAGTATGATGGACCTCAGTGCCCCCCACCCTCCATAGTATAATGTCCCTGCATACAGTATGATGGACCTCAGTGCCCCCCACCCTCCATATTATAATGTCCCTGCATACAGTATGATGGACCTCAGTGCCCCCCACCCTCCATATTATAATGTCCCTGCATACAGTATGATGGACCTCAGTGCCCCCCACCCTCCATATTATAATGTCCCTGCATACAGTAAGATGGACCTCAGTCCCCCCACCCTCCATATTATAATGTCCCTGCATACAGTATGATGGACCTCAGTGCCCCCATCCTCCATATTATAATGCCCCTGCATACAGTATGATGGACCTCAGTCCCCCCATCCTCCATATTATAATGCCCCTGCATACAGTATGATGGACCTCAGTGCCCCCCACCCTCCATATTATAATGTCCCTGCATACAGTAAGATGGACCTCAGGGCCCCCATCCTCCATATTATGTCCCTGCATACAGTATGATGGATCTCAGTGCCCCCCACCCTCCATATTATAATGTCCCTGCATACAGTATGATGGACCTCAGTCCCCCCATCCTCCATATTATAATGTCCTTGCATACAGTATGATGGACCTCAGTGCCCCCCACCCTCCATATTATAATGTCCCTGCATACAGTATGATGGACCTCAGTGCCCCCCACCCTCCATATTATAATGTCCCTGCATACAGTATGATGGACCTCAGTGCCCCCCATCCTCCATATTATAATGTCCCTGCATACAGTATGATGGACCTCAGTGCCCCCCACCCTCCATATTATAATATCCCTGCATACAGTATGATGGACCTCAGGGCCCCCCACCCTCCATATTATAATGTCCCTGCATACAGTATGATGGACCTCAGTGCCCCCCATCCTCCATATTATAATGTCCCTGCATACAGTATGATGGACCTCAGTGCCCCCCACCCTCCATATTATAATGTCCCTGCATACAGTATGATGGACCTCAGTGCCCCCCACCCTCCATATTATAATGTCCCTGCATACAGTATGATGGACCTCAGTGCCCCCCACCCTCCATATTATAATGTCCCTGCATACAGTATGATGGACCTCAGTCCCCCCACCCTCCATATTATAATGCCCCTGCATACAGTATGATGGATCTCAGTGCCCCCCACCCTCCATATTATAATGTCCCTGCATACAGTATGATGGACCTCAGTGCCCCCCATCCTCCATATTATAATGTCCCTGCATACAGTATGATGGACCTCAGTGCCCCCCACCCTCCATATTATAATGTCCCTGCATACAGTATGATGGACCTCAGTGCCCCCCACCCTCCATATTATAATGTCCCTGCATACAGTATGATGGACCTCAGTTCCCCCCACCCTCCATATTATAATGTCCCTACATACAGTAAGATGGACCTCAGTGCCCCCCACCCTCCATATTATAATGCCCCTGCATACAGTATGATGGACCTCAGTGCCCCCCACCCTCCATATTATAATGTCCCTGAATACAGTATGATGGACCTCAGTGCCGCCCCCCCCTCCATAGTATAATGCCCCTGCATACAGTATGATGGACCTCAGTGCCCCCCACCCTCCATATTATAATGTCCCTGCATACAGTATGATGGACCTCAGTGCCCCCCATCCTCCATATTATAATGTCCCTGCATACAGTATGATGGACCTCAGTGCCCCTCACCCTCCATATTATAATGTCCCTGCATACAGTATGATGGACCTCAGTGCCCCCCATCCTCCATATTATAATGTCCCTGCATACAGTATGATGGACCTCAGTGCCCCCCACCCTCCATATTATAATGTCCCTGTATACAGTATGATGGACCTCAGTGCCCCCACCCTCCATATTATAATGTCCCTGCATACAGTATGATGGACCTCAGTGCCCCCCACCCTCCATATTATAATGTCCCTGCATACAGTATGATGGACCTCAGTGCCCCCCACCCTCCATATTATAATGTCCCTGCATACAGTATGATGGACCTCAGTGCCCCCCACCCTCCATATTATAATGTCCCTGCATACAGTATGATGGACCTCAGTGCCCCCCACCCTCCATAGTATAATGTCCCTGCATACAGTATGATGGACCTCAGTGCCCCCCACCCTCCATATTATGTCCCTGCATACAGTATGATGGACCTCAGTGCCCCCCACCCTCCATATTATAATGTCCCTGCATACAGTATGATGGACCTCAGTGCCCCCCACCCTCCATATTATAATGTCCCTGCATACAGTAAGATGGACCTCAGTGAGCCCCACCCTCCATATTATAATGCCCCTGCATACAGTATGATGGACCTCAGCGCCCCCCACCCTCCATATTATATAATGTCCCTGCATACAGTATGATGGACCTCAGTGCCCCCCACCCTCCATATTATAATGTCCCTGCATACAGTATGATGGACCTCAGTGCCCCCCACCCTCCATATTATAATGTCCCTGCATACAGTATGATGGACCTCAGTGCCCCCCACCCTCCATATTATAATGCCCCTGCATACAGTATGATGGACCTCAGTGCCCCCCACCCTCCATATTATAATGTCCCTGCATACAGTATGATGGACCTCAGTGCCCCCCACCCTCCATATTATAATGCCCCTGCATACAGTATGATGGACCTCAGTGCCCCCCACCCTCCATATTATAATGTCCCTGCATACAGTATGATGGACCTCAGTGCCCCCCACCCTCCATAGTATAATGTCCCTGCATACAGTATGATGGACCTCAGTGCCCCCCACCCTCCATATTATGTCCCTGCATACAGTATGATGGACCTCAGTGCCCCCCACCCTCCATATTATAATGTCCCTGCATACAGTATGATGGACCTCAGTGCCCCCCACCCTCCATATTATAATGTCCCTGCATACAGTAAGATGGACCTCAGTGAGCCCCACCCTCCATATTATAATGCCCCTGCATACAGTATGATGGACCTCAGCGCCCCCCACCCTCCATATTATATAATGTCCCTGCATACAGTATGATGGACCTCAGTGCCCCCCACCCTCCATATCATAATGTCCCTGCATACAGTATGATGGACCTCAGTGCCCCCCACCCTCCATATTATAATGTCCCTGCATACAGTATGATGGACCTCAGTGCCCCCCACCCTCCATATTATAATGTCCCTGCATACAGTATGATGGACCTCAGTGCCCCCCACCCTCCATATTATAATGTCCCTGCATACAGTATGATGGACCTCAGTGCCCCCCACCCTCCATATTATAATGTCCCTGCATACAGTATGATGGACCTCAGTGCCCCCCACCCTCCATATTATAATGTCCCTGCATACAGTATGATGGACCTCAGTGCCCCCTACCCTCCATAGTATAATGTCCCTGCATACAGTATGATGGACCTCAGTGCCCCCCACCCTCCATAGTATAATGTCCCTGCATACAGTATGATGGACCTCAGTGCCCCCCACCCTCCATATTATAATGTCCCTGCATACAGTATGATGGACCTCAGTGCCCCCCACCCTCCATAGTATAATGTCCCTGCATACAGTATGATGGACCTCAGTGCCCCCCATCCTCCATATTATAATGTCCCTGCATACAGTATGATGGACCTCAGTGCCCCCCACCCTCCATAGTATAATGTCCCTGCATACAGTATGATGGACCTCAGTGTCCCCCACCCTCCATATTATAATGTCCCTGCATACAGTATGATGGACCTCAGTGGCCCCTTCCTCCCATTAGAACTTCGCTCTGTGCTATGCTTGTTCCTGGCACATCAGACATGATCTACTGACTTCATTGCACCATTGGCTACAAGCCTCAGATGGCAGAGGTGAATGGTGGAGCAGGGAGTTGATGGCTCCCAGCTCCACCATTCCATTCCATTGTACATGTGTCAGGAATTTGGATTGATGCCCTGGGGGGATGCTCAGTTGGACCTTCTTTCTCTTAGGCTATGTTCATATAGAGCGTTTTTGTTGTGGACTTCCAGCAGTGCATTCCTGTGTTGAAAAATTGCAAAGGATCTGTAAAAATAAAATGCAATACAGATGATCCTGATGGAACCCGATGAAAATAAGACATTTTGTTTTATATTTTTTCAAAGAAATCTGCTTAGTTCTCCGCCAGGACTGATCATTAATTTTTAAAATTTTCAATTATCAGGTAAAATTTGTATTCAGTGAAGACAGAGTTTTACATTACTGAGAGAAAAGACGGCAGTTGGTGCTCATAAGATAGCTAGCCTTCACCAGGGGTAGTGTCGAAACGCACGTCGGTGCCTGTTGCTATTCCAGCAAGAGGACATAAATGCAGGTATGCTCTTTTAGACATCATGGATATGTATAACCAAACAATATATCTATTTATTCTGTCTGGCTGTTTTTATTATATCCATTCAAGCCACATTTACATAATAGCTGTAGTACCGGTGATGCCCAGGATAGAAGATAAGTGTCTCCATCTTTCCCACTCTCACACTCTCCCTCTCTCTCTCTGTCTCCCTCTCTTTCAGTCTCTGTCTCTCCCTGTCTATCTCTCTCTCTCTTTGTCTATCGCTGTCTATGTTGCTATCTGTCTCTCTGTCTTTGTCTGTTTCTCTATCTGTCTCTCATTGTCTGTGTCTCTGTCTTTCTCTCTCTGCCTCTCTCTGTCCAGCTCTCTTTATCTCTGTCTATCTTTTTCTGTCTCTCTCTGTCTGTCTGTCTGTCTCTGTCTCTTTCTCTGACTTTCTCTCTCTCTGTCTCTCTGCCTGTCTGTCTCTCTGTTTCTTTATCTCTGTCTCTATCTCTGTCTGTCTCTGTCTATCTCTCTGTCTCTCTCTCTGTGTCTCTCTGCCTGTCTATGTTTCTGTCTGTCTCTCTCTCTGTCTGTCTCAATTGTCTCTCTGTCTCTCTCTCTGTGTCTCTCTGTTTTGCTCTCTATTTCTCTATCTCTCTCTATCTGTTTCTCTCTCAATTTCTTTTTCTGTCTGTCTCTCTCTATTTGTCTGTCTGTTTCTTTCTATCTGTCTATCTCTCTGTCTGTCTTTGTTTCTGTCTGTCTCTCTCGCTGTCTGTGTGTCTATGTCTGTGTCTCTCTGTTTATCTCTCTGTCTCTCTCTCCCTCACACTACCAATGTCATTTCGTGATGGTAAATGGAACGGTGCAGATTCCTTTAGCAGGGACACATACACACACATATACATACACTCAGCTTTTGTATATATATATTCAATGTTGGATATCATTACGGCATTGTTTCCCTGAAAATAAGCCCTACTCCAAAAATAAGCCCTATTTACAGTCATGGCCAGCATTAGAAGTCAATAATAATCATGGAATTCTGCACCACTATTGTAAACAGCCACTTACAGTGCCTTGCAAAAGTATTCAGCCCCCTTGAATTTTTCAACCTTTTCCCACATTTCAGGTTTCAAACATAAAGATAAAAATGTTAATGTTCTGGTGAAGAATCAACAACAAGTGGGACACAATTGTGAAGTTGAACGAAATTTATTTCTTATTTTAAACTTTTGTAAAAAATAATAAACTGAAAATTGGGGCGTGCAATATTATTCATCCCCTTTACTTTCAGTGCAGCAAACTCACTCCAGAAGTTAATTGAGGATCTCTAAATGATCCAATGTTGTCCTAAATGTCTGATGATGATAAATATAATCCCCTGTGTGTAATCAAGTCTCCGTATAAATGCCCCTGCTCTGTGATAGTCTCCGTGTTCTGTTTAAAGCACAGAGAGCATCATTAATACCAAGGAACACAACAGGCAGGTCCATGATACTGTTGTGGAGAAGTGTAAAGCTGGATTTGGTTACACAAAGATTTCCAAAACGTTAAACATCCCAAGGAGCACTGTGCAAGCGATCATATTGAAATGGAAGGAGTATCATACCACTGCAAATCTACCAAGACCCGGCCGTCCATCCAAACTGTCATCTCAAACAAGGAGAAGACTGATCAGAGATGCAGAGAAGAGGCCCATGATCACTCTGGATGAACTGCAGAGATCTACAGCTGAGGAGGGAAAGTCTGTCCATAGGACAACAATCAGTCGTACACTGCACAAATCTGGCCTTTATGGAATAGTTGCAAGGAGAAAGCCATTTCTCAAAGATAGCCATAAAAAGTGTTGTTTAAAGTTTGCCACAAGCCACCTGGGAGACACCAAACATGTGGAAGAAGGTGCTCTGCTCAGATGAAACCAAAATCGAACTTTTTGGGCACAATGCCAAACCATATGTTTGGCGTAAAAGCAACACAGCTCATCACCCTGAAAACACCATCCCCACTGTCACACATGGTGGTGGCAGCATCATGGTTTGGGCCTGCTTTTCTTCACCAAGGACAGGGAAGATGGTTAAAATTGAGGGGAAGATGGATGGAGCCAAATACAGGACCATTCTTGAAGAAAACCTGTTGGAGTCTGCAAAAGACCAGAGACTGGGACAGAGATTTGTCTTCCAACAAGACAATGATCCCAAACATAAAGCAAAATCTACAATGGAATGGTTCACAAATAAATGTATCCAGGTGTTAGAATAGCCAAGTCACAGTCCAGACCTGAACCCAATCGAGAATCTGTGGAAAGAGCTGAAAACTGCTGCTCACAAATGCCTCCATCCAACCTCACTCAGCTCCAGCTGTTTACAAAGGAAGAATGGGCGAGAATTTCAGCCTCTCCATGTGCAAAACTGATAGACACATACCCCAAGAGACTGCAGCTGTAATCGCAGCAAAAGGGGGCGCTACAAAGTATTAACTTAAAGGAAATGAATAATATTGCACGCCACAATTTTCAGTTTAATATTTTTTATAAAAGTTTAAAATAAGCAATAAATTTTGTTCAACTTCACAATTGTGTCCACTTGTTATTGATTCTTCACCATAAAATGTAAATTTTTTTTATCTTTATGTTTGAAGCCTGAAATGTGGGAAAAGGTTGAAAAATTCAAAGGGGCCGAATACTTTTGCAAGCACTGTAGTCCAGTCGTCAAACCCTCCTTACACCCCCCTAACCCTCAGGGTCGTAGATATGCTGTTGTATTCTCTATGCTGTGCTTGCCCACAAAGCTGCAAGGTACATGTATTTATACTTTATATCTATGTATTTTATACACATGTACAGTCAGGGCCAGAAATATTTGGACAGTGACACAAGTTTTGTTATTTTAGCTGTTTACAAAAACATGTTCAGAAATACAATTATATATATAATATGGGCTGAAAGTGCACACTCCCAGCTGCAATATGAGAGTTTTCACATCCAAATCGGAGAAAGGGTTTAGGAATCATAGCTCTGTAATGCATAGCCTCCTGTTTTTCAAGGGACCAAAAGTAATTGGACAAGGGACTCTATGGGCTGCAATTAACTCTGAAGGTGTCTCCCTCGTTAACCTGTAATCAATGAAGTAGTTAAAAGGTCTGGGGTTGATTACAGGTGTGTGGTTTTGCATTTGGAAGCTGTTGCTGTGACCAGACAACATGCGGTCTAAGGAACTCTCAATTGAGGTGAAGCAGAACATCCTGAGGCTGAAAAAAAAGAAAAAATCCATCAGAGAGATAGCAGACATGCTTGGAGTAGCAAAATCAACAGTCGGGTACATTCTGAGAAAAAAGGAATTGACTGGTGAGCTTGGGAACTCAAAAAGGCCTGGGCGTCCACGGATGACAACAGTGGTGGATAATCGCCGCATACTTTCTTTGGTGAAGAAGAACCCGTTCACAACATCAACTGAAGTCCAGAACACTCTCAGTGAAGTAGGTGTATCTGTCTCTAAGTCAACAGTAAAGAGAAGACTCCATGAAAGTAAATACAAAGGGTTCACATCTAGATGCAAACCATTCATCAATTCCAAAAATAGACAGGCCAGAGTTAAATTTGCTGAAAAACACCTCATGAAGCCAGCTCAGTTCTGGAAAAGTATTCTATGGACAGATGAGACAAAGATCAACCTGTACCAGAATGATGGGAAGAAAAATGTTTGGAGAAGAAAGGGAACGGCACATGATCCAAGGAACACCACATCCTCTGTAAAACATGGTGGAGGCAACGTGATGGCATGGGCATGCATGGCTTTCAATGGCACTGGGTCACTTGTGTTTATTGATGACATATCAGCAGACAAGAGTAGCCGGATGAATTCTGAAGTGTACCGGGATATACTTTCAGCCCAGATTCAGCCAAATGCCGCAAAGGTGATCGGACGGCGCTTCATAGTACAGATGGACAATGACCCCAAGCATACAGCCAAAGCTACCCAGGAGTTCATGAGTGCTAAAAAGTGGAACATTCTGCAATGGCCAAGTCAATCACCAGATCTTAACCCAATTGAGCATGCATTTCACTTGCTCTAATCCAGACTTAAGACGGAAAGACCCACAAACAAGCAAGACCTGAAGGCTGCGGCTGTAAAGGCCTGGCAAAGCATTAAGAAGGAGGAAACCCAGCGTTTGGTGATGTCCATGGGTTCCAGACTTAAGGCAGTGATTGCCTCCAAAGGATTCGCAACAAAATATTGAAAATAAAAATATTTTGTTTGGGTTTGGTTTATTTGTCCAATTACTTTTGACCTCCTAAAATGTGGAGTGTTTGTAAAGAAATGTGACAATTCCTACAATTTCTATCAGATATTTTTGTTCAAACCTTCAAATTAAACGTTACAATCTGCACTTGAATTCTGTTGTAGAGGTTTCATTTCAAATCCAATGTGGTGGCATGCAGAGCCCAACTCGCCAAAATTGTGTCACTGTCCAAATATTTCTGGACCTAACTGTATATAATATTGGCTTTATCTTTGTTTCTCTTCATTAGTTTTTTCATTCTAGTCTTCAACAATGAGTTATAACTTTTAAATTTTTTGTTGTCAACGCCTTATGAGTTCTTGTTTGTTTGTTTTTTTTTGCAGAATGAGTTGTAGTTTTGAAGACCACAATTTAATTTACCATATAATGTGCTGAGAAAAAAAAATATTTGCAGGGAAGAATGGAGAAAATAAATGACAATTCTGCCATAGCTTCTTCGATTTAGTTTTTACATTTATCGCTGAGCAAGAACAATGAAATGTGAACTTTAATCTTCCTTTCATAATTTTGTACAGTATTTTCTGCAGTTTAGTACAAAAAAGATGTAACATTCTTTGTGTTGTCAGATTCTAAGATACAGAACTGTTTATTATGACTATTCGTTCTACGACTGAGCTATGTTATTGCTTCTTTGTTTGTTTTTTTATTTGTTTTTTTGTGCTGTTTTTGTTTGTTTTATTAGTACCAATTTGGTTACATACAACTTTTTGCTCATGTTTTAGCCATTTTGGGGGAGGTGTCTGAAAAACAGAAATTTGATCTTTTTATTTTTATTATAATATTTGTATTTTTCATTTGCTAGAGTCATTTAAATGTGTTGTGTGAATTAAAAAAACCTTATTACTACCATTGCTGAAGAATCCATTTACTGCAGCACCGCAGTGTCACGGTTGTCTCCCTGTGTTTGGAGACTAGTGACAGCTTTAGGACTGGAGTCCCTCATCTCTATTTGGGACTCTTCATTTAAATGTTGTTTCTATTTTTTTGGTGCTGAAACAGTTAATGTCAGTTTTGCTGCAAGCATCTTTCCATCAGTGCAGGTCAGCTACAATTTCTCTGTAGCCACACACAAAGCCATTTGTGTTATGATCCGGCAACCGTGGAATATTACAAAAAACTCCCATTGGTGAAAAAACACCAAAAAAACAAGAGTAGTTGGAACCTGGGCTGACCGCAAACCCCTGACTATCAGACCACACTAGAAGTAGCCGTAGAGCGTTCCTAAACACCTAGACGCCTCGTCACAGCCTGAGAAACTAGTTACACCTCACAGATAGAAATGAGGAAATCTACCTTGCCTCAGAGAAGTCCCCAAAGGAGTAGATAGCCCCCGACATATAGAGATTATGGTGATATAGGAAAACACAATACACAGATAGGAAAAACAGATTTAGCAAAGGCGAGGCCCAACTAACTAGCTACAAAGGAAAGGATAGGAAACTGATTGTGGTCAGTACAAAAATCCTGCAGAAAAAATACCAAACTCCTGATAGTAAAATGGCCCTTGAGGTCGATTGACCTCACCCCCACTATATTAGGTACTCTTGTAAATAATGGGAGAGACAAAATACCAAAAAGAACACAAAAATACAAAAGTGCAAATAATCAAGTTAGACAGGGAGAAACTCCCTTTTCCTGCAGAAGAGCTAGCAAAGGGGGAACCCCCATGCTCACCAAACTAGAAAAGCAAACTTTACCTGAAAGAAAACATACAAAACAAAACCAAGAAAAAGAAGCACCCTAAGGTGTAAACCAGTAAGCAAGGAAAAAACAAAAAAACTTATCTGCAGAAGTCTTGCTCAGGGAAACAGGGAAGGGCAGAACTCCAAGCCAGGTTCAGAGACTGAGGGAAATTCAATTATAAGGTAAAAAAGTGCTCTCCTATATACACCAGGCTTGTCTGCGATAGGGCTTCCTTAATTCCCAATTAACGCCGACACCTGTCTGAGTCACAGGCTCAGACTCAGCTTTACTACCATTCCTGGCCACCAAAGGGAGCTTCAAAACAGCACCCACACAGACGACATTCACAACACATTTGTATTCTGGCTGCCTTGGTGGAAGGAGCTGCTGTGCATTCATCCTGAGTCGTTTCTTCTCTGTTTCAGTTGTTTTTCCCCTGTTCATCTCACCTACCCTTTTCTTGTATTAGTGCAGCAGTGGGTCAAGTGTACCTTACCTTCCTACTCCCTAGCCAGGACTATAGTAGGGTCTTTTCAGGGCTTCAGGTATTCCTGCTTGGCTACAGGTGAGGAACCTGTATAGGGTCTGGGTAAGAGTGCAGGGTATAGCGGCAGGTAAGGACAGGAGGTGTCCCATCTACCCTTTCACTAGTACCCACCATTTTTATTGTATTCCCAGTGTCCCCCTTGTTTCTGGTGTTGTGTTTTTGTTGTGCGTCAGACATCGGTTGGTCTGATTGCGCCCGCCACGTGTAGCGTGACACGCAGCCCACCTAGCGTGTCGTCATCTGACTGGATCCATTCTTTCTATTATGGTTTACACTGTGCAGCAAAAATATAATAATTTAAAGTTTTGACTTTTATAGATGTGGCAATAGCAAATAAGTTTACCTATTTAATTACAGAGTAGATACTTGAGTTTCATTGCTTGTACAATATATTGCAAGTCTTCTGAGATGGTGTGACAGAGGGTCTCCTTCTCACTGATCACTTAGATGCTGCTAAACAAATGTGCAGATGGAGGTTTTTTTGAGGTGCTGAAAAATAAGCTTTTCCAGTAGAAACTGCATTAGAAAACTTTCTTTGATTAGTTTTTGGAGATTTTCATTTCCTGTAGACATTTGGAAAACTCTTTGTAGTATTTTTGAAGGTATTTTTTTCCTGCAGATTTTTTTTTTTGCAGCCTTTTGATTGGACAGTGCCTAGTTTGGAGCGGATTTTATCAGGAGCCATTTCAAAGAAGTGATTGTTATGAAGTCTATAGGATAGCGGAGAACCAGGGCCTCTAAGCGGTCCCTCAAGGTACGGGACCCTATGCTATGACTAATCTCAGGGATACTCCTGGTGGTGGAGAGGCCTGAGTCTCCTTCCTGGCCCTGCTCCTGACCAGTCCTGATCTGAGTCCCCAACCCCAGGGAGGGATTGGACAGGAGTGAAATAAAAACTACAGATAAAGACAGACTAGGGAAAACTAAAACCCTGTCACACAGCACGCACGCACAAAGGTAAAGACAATAAGATATTCTGAAGGAAGATCTTATCTTAAGATCAGGTGCGAAGCTACAAAACAACAGGGGTAAACTCCACAACCGCACCAAGCAATAAGCACAACTTTCACAAGTAAGTCTGGGACACCACACCTCACAGACCAACATAGAATAAACTATAGCTGGCTTGGGTGGAAGGTTTCAACCAGCATAAATAGGAGGGGAGCAGATTTGATAGGTCTTCCCACAACATGTGACCAAAGAAGCAAGCAGATCAGCAGAGATTAACTCTTGCTAGCCTGCTTATGAATCAGCACATAGCAGGTCAATGCTTGAGTCTGCCTGTGTTGATCCCAGAAACCATCGGATGGAATGTCAGACTTTGCAATCTTAATAGCGCCCAATGCTGCCATGACAGTGGGCAAAGTTTGTGGACTTTTCTTTTCCTTTCCCACTATGTTTTTTCAAAGGGATATTGTTCAGTCATTAGGGTTTTTTCTGAACTCCCAGCAAAAAGTCAATAAACTGCACATAGCCATAAACTGCCCCACTCTGCACTTGCACAAAAATTGTTCTGAATAGTCATTATTAGGGCTGATCGAATACCTCAAATATTCGGCTTTGCGAAAATTCGCTGAATAGATCGCCGCTATTTGACTATTCGCGCATATTCGATGCACAATGTAAGTCTATGGGAAACCCAAATAACAACTATTCGGAACTATTCAGGCTTCCCATAGACTTACATTGCGCATCGAATATTCACATAGTGGCGACCTATTCGTTGGATATTCGCAAAGCCGAATATTTGTGGTATTCGATCATCCCTAGTCATTATACAAATTCTGCAGTTGTATGCAAGAGAGCGAGGAATGAAATAACCATACACCGTGCATATGTTATGCCAAATTGCATTATGTGTTTATTTAAGTGAATGAGGCAGAAGCTACCAGTTACATTACTTGCATTCATGGATACATTTGTAATCAAGGGGTTAATTCCGTGCTCTGAAAGTCCCAGCCGGAGAACATTCTAATTAATAAAATTGGTGAAATTTGTACCATGTTCAACCACTTGTAGATTCAGATGCCCTGTGACGCCACTGATAAATCTCAATATTAGGTGACATTGTCCTTTCAAAGTTGGCCTCCAATACCCTGCAATGCTCAGTTTCTACCACTAGATGTCAGCAGCCTATAGGAAATCTCAGCACCGCTGGCTCCAAAAGGTTTTTTTGACTAATAAAACTTCTTTTTTTTTATCAGGAGTGAAAACTTCTGATTTCTAAGCCAAAGGAATCGGGGGAAAAATGAACGAAGAATAACAGATTAAAGCCCTGAGAAACAGGAGCATCCAACATAATTGCTCCTAAGGGGGGTCCTCTCGGCCCAGATTGCCATTGGCGACATATACAGAGGATGTACTGTATCTCTTTCGCTGTCATCATTGATAATTAGAGAGATTAGGATTTGCTCTTTTTTTCTCCTATAAACAGCGCCCCTTTTATCCATAGGCCATGTGTGGTATTGCAGCTCAGCTGAATTCACCAGTAGGACAGATGCAGCAGGGGTGTACTCTATTAACTGTGCAGCTCCTGGGCACCGCTCTGTAGCTCTCATGTTTATACTGTATATCAGGATGGATCCTGCGCTGTGTATATAAATCTGCTGAGCCAGGAGCATTGTCTCCATTGTCCGCCTGTAGTAGAGGGTGGATTGGATTTCGGGTATTTTCAGGTCTCGGGAAGGACCACACAGACTCCTGATGATTCACATCCTCCGCAGAGAGCAACGTTCTGCCCCTTCTTCAATTATCTGTAACCTGGACTGAATTAACCTGAAATATCGCCTGTTATAAAGGACAATCCAGACTTCATGCACACGGCTGGTTGTAAGATTTGCACTGGATATGAGCCACTGTACACTTTATATATACTAGCTGTAGTACCTGGGCGCTGCCCCGGATAGTAACTCTCTGTCTCTCTGCCTCTCTCCCAGTTGCTGTCTGTCTGTCTCTTTTCTTGTATGTCTATGTCTATGTCTCTGTCTGTATTTGTATCAATCTATGTCTCAATCTCTGTATCCATCTATCTCTCTCTATTTCTGTGTCTGTCTCTATGTGTGTGTCTTTCCGTCTGTCTCTTTCCCCGTCTGTCTCTTTCCCCATCTGTCTCTTTCCCCGGCTGTCTCTTTCCCCAGAATGTCTATTTCCAGGACTGTCTCTTTCCTGGTCTGTCTCTTTGCCCGGCTGTCTCTTTCCCGGTCTGTCTCGTTGCCCGGCTGTCTCTTTGCCCGGCTGTCTCTTTGCCCATCTGTGTCTTTCCCGGTCTGTCTCTTTCCCGGTCTGTCTCTTTCCCGGTCTGTCTCTTTCCCGGTCTATCTCTTTCCCGGTCTTTCTCTTTCCCGGTCTGTCTCTTTCCCAGTTTGTCTCTTTCCCGGTATGTCTCTTTCTCGGGCTGTCTCTGTCCCGGGCTGTCTCTTTCCCGGGCTGTCTCTTTCCCGGGCTGTCTCTGTCCCGGGCTGTCTCTGTCCCGGGCTGTCTCTGTCCCGGGCTGTCTCTGTCCCGGGCTGTCTCTTTCCCGGGCTGTCTCTTTCCCGGGCTGTCTCTTTCCCGGGCTGTCTATCCCCGTCTGTCTGTGTCTCTGTCTGTGTCTCTGTCTCTCTCTATCTGTCTCACCATCGACATCATATTACCTCACACATAAGCTTCTTATACTAACAGTTTATTTTGTTCCTATAGCAACCACTGACAGTTGCTATTAATAGCCTGCAGCTCCCAGCTCCATTCAGTTTAATGGAAGCAGGAGTTTTGGAGAGTAACTGTAAAGCGCGGGGTTACATTTTCCCACCCAAACATAGTCTATGACGTTCCCTGAGTCACATGGGGTGTCTGTGCAACATTTCATGATTGTAAATGCGACGGTGCGGATTCCTTTAGCGGACATACACACACACACATACACTGATATATTATATATTAGATTAATTACCCTACATAAGAAGTTACGTCACTCAGATGCACTCACAATTCTGCTCAATTCAGAGCTGAAATCTCTCTGCATTGTTTGATTATTAAGTGGAGAGACAGAATTTGTTCTGAGGAAGTGTCATTTTATTTATACATCAGATCATCTTCAATCAACTGATGAGAAATAAAGAACTCCACAGAACTTCTCTTTTCAGTACCAACTTGCAGAATAGTGAGTGCAGCTCTGGAGTATAATTTGGAATGTAACACAGGATAAGTAAAGCAGAAAATTCCAGCGGATCACAGGCAATGGGTGAATTAAAACTTACTTTTATTTTCACATTTAAAAATTGACAGACGGTATCCACACAGATACAGGAAAAATCATCCAACGTGTTTCGACATAACGCAGTGTTAACTATTGCTGCTTTATTTGGATCTCTATAGCTGGGATGTCCGTGCAGGATCAAGTGGTCCACTCCTAGAAGCTTTGAATTAACAGTGGTGAGCTTGATATTTGACTATTTTATGCAGGATAAGTAATGTATGTACTCAGTGACTGCAGCAGCAGAATAGTGAGTGCAGCTCTGGAGTATAATACAGGATCAGTACAGGATAAGTAATATATGTAGTTAATAACTGCGCCAGCAGAATAGTGAGTGCAGCTCTGGAGTATAATACAGAATGTAACTCAGGATCAGTACAGGATCAGTAATGTAATGTATAAACATAGTGACTGCACCAGCAGAATAGTGAGTGCAGCTCTGAAGTATAATACAGGATGTAACTCAGGATCAGTACAGGATCAGTAATGTATGTACACAGTGACTGCACCAGCAGAATAGTGAGCGCAGCTCTGAAGTATAATACAGGATGTAACTCAGGATCAGTACAGGATCAGTAATGTATGTACACAGTGACTGCACCAGTAGAATAGTGAGTTCAGCTCTGGATTATAATATAGGATGTAACTCAGGATCAGTACAGGATAAGTAATGTATGTACACAGTGACTGCACCAGCAAAATAGTGAGTGCAGCTCTGGAGTATAATACAGGATGTAACTCAGGATCAGTACAGGATAAGTAATGTATGTACACAGTGACTGCACCAGCAAAATAGTGAGTGCAGCTCTGGAGTATAATACAGGATGTAACTCAGGATCAGTACAGGATCAGTAATGTATGTACACAGTGACTGCACCAGTAGAATAGTGAGTGCAGCTCTGGAGTATAATGTAGGATGTAACTCAGGATCAGTACAGGATAAGTAATGTATGTACACAGTGACTGCACCAGCAGAATAGTGAGTGCAGCTCTGGAGTATAATACATGATCAGTACAGGATAAGTAATATATGTAGTTAATGACTGCACCAGCAGAATAGTGAGTGCAGCTCTGGAGTATAATATAGAAGGTAACTCAGGATCAGTACAGGATAAGTAATGTAATGTATGTACACAGTGACTGCCCCAGCAGAATAGTGAGTGCAGCTCTGGAGTATAATGCAGAATGTAACTCTGCATCAGTACATGATAAATAATGTAATGTATGTACAGAGTGACTGCACCATCAGAACAGTGGTGTATAATACAGAAGGTAACTCAGGATCAGTGCAGGATAAATAATTTAATGTATGTACACAGTGACTGCATCAGCAGAATAGTGAGTGCAGCTCTGGAGTATAATGCAGAATGTAACTCTGCATCAGTACATGATAAATAATGTAATGTATGTACACAGTGACTGCACCAGCAGAATAGTGAGTGCAGCTCTGGAGTGCAGTGCTGGATTTCTCATTAGGCATAGTAGGCACTGTGCCTAGTGCCTACAATTTTTGTAGGGCCTATGAACTGTAGAAAAGAGATATTCTGAAATATCCAAGTCTGATGAATACATGCTGACTAACATATGTGACTTTAGTTTAATTTAATCTCTTGACATGGTCTTGTCTGTGAGGAAACCGAATGTATCACATAATTCACTGGATACCAAACAACCTTTCTTTATCTCTGTCATTAGTATGTCAAAGTATAAAATGCTTGGACCCAAAGTGTCTCTTGCAGTTATTTCCTTTTCTGTTTCTCCTTCAAACAAGATCTTATTTTTGCATTTTCTAATCTTTCTTTAGTCTCTGCATTTGCTCTTTTTTTGCCTTTTCAAACTCATTGAATTTTTCTTCACTTGGAATATTAGCAAAGTATTGCAGACGTCCGTCATATAAGTCAGCGATTGTGCAGAACTCCATTCCGGGTTTTTTAACTGATTTACTTACCATGTTAATGTTCTTTAAGATATCTTCCCAAATGATGGTCGTTAAAACAATTTCAAATCTATACAAATGTGTTAGTAAAGCATTGAGTTTGTCAACAACTGCTGGTTTTTGTCCTTCGCTGTCAGTTATATGAACTAATACTCTGCGGATATCACTGAAGATTCTTTTCAATGTTCTATCCGCTCATAATGTGAAGACCACCGTGTGTCTGATAACTTTTTCACTGAAATTGTATTTTCAAATGTTTTACGTCTAGACTATCTTTGTGGCGAAGCTGCAAAAAAAAAAATAATAACAAGCCGAAAATGTTAACAGCAGCCAAGCAGCTTTCTGCAGGGATTGTTCTCACTAAATTACTGTTTTCAATGGAGTATGGAAACTTTCCATACATTTTCTATTTAGGTTGGTGTGCCTAGAATCTACAAAGACCTAAATCCGGCCCTGCTAGCATGTAATACAGGATGTAACTCCGGAAAGTACAGGATCAGTAATGTAATGTATGTACATAGTGACTGCACCAGCAGAATAGTGAGTGCAGCTCTGGAGTATAATACAGGATGTAATTCAGGATCAGTACAGGATAAGTAATGTAAAGTATGAACACAGTGACGGCACCAGCAGAATAGTGAGTGCAGCTCTGGAGTACTGGATAAGTAATGAAATGTCTGTATACAGTGACTGCAAAAGCAGAATTATGAGAGCAGCTCTGGAGTATAATACAGGATGTAACTCAGGATCAGTACAGGATAAGTAATGTAATGTATGTACACAGTGACTGCACCAGCAGAATAGTGAGTGCAGCTCTGGAGTATAATGCAGGATGTAACTCAGGATCAGTACAGGATAAGTAATGTATGTACACAGAGACTGCACCAGCAGAATAGTGAGTGCAGCTCTGGAGCATAATACAGGATGTAACTCAGGATCAGTAATGTATGTACACAGTGACTGCACCAGCAGAATAGTGAGTGCAGCTCTGGAGTATAATACAGGATGTAACTCAGGATCAGTACAGTATCGGTAATGTAATGTAAGTACACAGTGACTTTACTTTTTGTGATAATTATGGTTATGTATTATATTATTTATGCTGTTGGATGTTGTCCCGCAGTTTCAGTCCTCTTCTGTTTCTTGTCTCTGAATATTTGTGTAATGAAGCATCCTCCCCGTCCGTCCCCTCCATCTGTTCCCCATCAGAGTCCACATGTTGCTTCTGTCTGTGCAAAGCAGAATCCAGTAACACAATGATGAGTGACTCACGGAGGCGGCTGCTTGCTCTGAGCTGGATTTGTACATATTGGCAGATAAATAATGGCTCTAGTCAAATACAATAATATAACAGTTCTTTTCCTTTTTTTTCCCTTTGCCTCCCCCCTCTATTTTTCCTTTTCCCTTCCTCATTCTCTTTTCTCCCTTTCACTTTTTCTTTTTTTTCTTCCCTTTTTTTGTTCTTTTCTTGTTTCCTCTCTTCCCCTCTCCTCATTTTGTCATTTGATTCCTTCGCTCGTATATATCATTGCGTGTTGTGTATATATGTCATTTTCTGTATTTTTGCATTTAACTTCATGGATATGCTTTGTTATTTATTGACTTAATATTCCATGCCTTGTATGTATGTGTCTTTGTACCTTACACCTGTTAAGTTGTCCTTTATACCTAACATATTCCCTATATTTATATTGTAATTTTTTTTTTTCATTAGGGACCTGATGAAGGTCTGACACCAGACCGAAACGTCTTTATTTAATTTTCTCTGAATTTGCTCCATAAATAAATTCACCTTTTTCATCCATTTGGCAGCTCGGCTTTTCTTCTCATCTTTTGTAATACATTGCTGTCACTTATGTTACATTGCATTTGATGGCTGTCCTTGGCGATGACTTCCTCCCCTGGAATGCATGGAGTACCTGCGGTGGAACGCATTGAGGACCTGCAGTTCCTATAGTGAAGTTTCCTGCAATATACTTAAACTTTTTAGCTTTTTATTAAACCAAAAGTAGGGCTTATTTTTGGGTTAGGGCTTATAAGGCCGGTTTACACACAACGACATCGCTAACGAGAAGTCGTTGGGGTCACGGAATTGGTGACGCACATCCGGCCTCGTTAGCGACGTCGTTGCATTTGACACGTACGAGCGACCGCTAACGATGCAAAATACTCACCAAATCATTGATTGTTGACACGTCATCCATTTCCAAAATATCGTCGCTGCTTTTGGACGCAGGTTGTTGGTCGTTCCTGAGGCAGCACACATCGCTGCGTGTGACACCCCAGGAATGACGAACAACACCGTACCTGCGTCCTCCAGCAATGAGGTGGGAGTGAATTACATGCGGTTGCTCTCCGCCCCTCCGCTTCTATTGGACGCTTGCCGTGTGACGTCGCTGTGATACCGCACGAACCGCCACCTTAGAAAAAAGGCAGTTCGCCGGCCACAGCGACGTCGCTGGGAAGGTAAGTCCGTGTCACAGGTACTAGCAATGTTGTGCGCTGCGGGCAGCGATTTGCCCGTGACGCACAAACGACGAGGGTGGGTGCGAACGCTAGCGATGTCGCAGTGAATAAGGCCCCCTATACTCCAAAAAGGAAGAAAATTCCTGCTAGAGCTTATGTTTGGGGGAAACACTGCAGTATAGTTTATAGTAATAAGTAGAAACCTGGTCCAAAAGCCTATAAAAAAACATAGCACGGTGGCTCAGTGGTTAGCCCTGCAGCGCTGGGGTCCTGGGTTCAAATCCCACCAAGGAGAACATCTGCAAGGAGTTTGTATGTTCTCCCTGTGTCTTTGTGACTTTCCTCTGGGTTCTCCAGTTTTCTCCCACACTCTATAGACATCTTGATATGGGACTTAGATTGTGAGCCCCAATGGGGGCAGTGATGTTCACATCTGTGGAATGAATAGCGCCATATAAGTGAGTAAAATAAAAATAAATAAATAGATGAAACTTCTTCGGAAAAATGCGATACATTTGGTAACGCTCCTTTTTTCGCACAAAAATTAGTGATGTGGTCTTTTAATGCGATTAGATGATAGCTCTTTCTGCATTTTGTCTGGTGTTACATTAGGCGACAGCCCCACACGATTGGGGAGCAGTAGACACTTGTATTAGTCATCCGTCTTTTCGTTTTTTTTCTGGATGTTTCACTTTACAAAAATCCAACAAGAATGAATCACCCCTGAAACAAAAGAGGGAGCCAGTTTACAGGCTGCGCCCCCCCCCCCCCCCCGAGGGGGTTTACATTTTATGGTTACGCAGAGAATATGTCCACAATTTACAGTAAATCTGGACAGACCTGTCTGCACACCTGGAGCAGGAGCTGCACTGTACCCTATATATAGCATGCAATACAAAAATGCTGACAATCCAGGTCACCGGAGGGATGGGAGATGATTTTGGTGCAGATCGATACAGTGTATCTGCTCTGATGCACTATATCAAAGATGTCCTGGTGAGCTGGGGTCAGGAGACTTGTGGTCGTCTGTGCATTGTGGTCTCAAATTGCTGAATTTTGCAAGACAAGGATACTTTAGGAAACAATAGTGTTTTTTAATTTTCCCTTAAGCTTTTTTTGTGAGAAGTATACAAGGCACTCCCAAGATGATTTGAAGAAAAATGTATTCATGTGCGTAAGGGTACTTTCACACTTGCGTTGAACGGTATCTGTTGCATTGCGTTGTGTAACGGATGCAACGGATGCAACGGATGTGTTGCATATAGTGGCACAACGGATGCAACGGATGCTGCAAAACAACGCAATTCGTTTTTATTTTTTTTTTATTTTTTTACAGTTTTACCAGCGGCAGACTATTGTAAACGATCAGCTGATCGCTCCCAGTAGCCGGCCGCCGGGTGATCAGCTGATCGCTCCCAGTAGCCGGCCGCCGGGTGATCAGCTGATCGCTCCCAGTAGCCGGCCGCCGGGTGATCAGCTGATCGCTCCCTGCAGCCGGCCGCCGGGTGATCAGCTGAGCGCTGTCACTTGCCGGTGGCCGGGCATGCCGGCGGGCGGGCATGCCAGCGGGCGGGCGCTCAGCTGAGCGCTGTCACTTGCCGGCGGGCGGGCGCTCAGCTGAGCGCTGTGACTTGCCGGCGGCCGGGCATGCCGGTGGCCGGTCGCTCAGCTGAGCGCTGTCGCTTGCCGATGGCCGGGCGCTCAGCTGAACGTTCGGCCACCGCGAGCCAAAATAAAGTTTGATTTAAAAAAAAAAAAAAAAGAGCATGCGCAGTGGAATCCAGAGGATTCCGCTGCTCAAAATAACGTTACATGCTGCGTTCCTCCCGCTGGGCGGAAGCAACGGAGCGTCGCCCAGCGGAAGCCACGCAGGTCCTTTTGGTACAATCCGTCACCCATACAAGTCTATCGGAAACAGCGGAATCCGTTAACGGATTCCGCTGTTTTCCAAAAGGGCAGATTGTAACGGAAGGAAATAAACGCAAGTGTGAAAGTACCCTAACAAAAACGTTTTCGGTCCTATGTCCTATGTGGACCTTCCTCAGTAGCACATGTGTGAGGGAACACGCTGTGTGGGCTGTCAGACGCGGAATCCACCGCTGTATGGGGGCTGCCATGATGGCAGCCCCCATACAGCGGTGGATTCCGCGTCTGACAGCCCACACAGCGTGTTCCCTCACACATGTGCTACTGAGGAAGGTCCACATAGGACCGAAAACGTTTTTGTTACGCACATGAATACATTTTTCTTCAAATCATCTTGGGAGTGCCTTGTATACTTCTCACTGTTTGGCTTTGGAACCTGAAGTGCACCCCAATATCTCCGACGCATATATAGGAAGTGCCATTCTCTTCTTGCTAAGCTTTTTTTGTGGCGTCATTTCCTGAGCGCTCTTTGACATATTTGACCTCCCGCATTTTTTTTTTTTTTTTTAGCATTCGTCTTTACTTTTTTAAGCGTTTATTTCTCTGTCGTTTTCCAAATCTTTTTGTTTTGTATTTTTTAAATGCTTTTGAACAATGAAGAAATCCCTAGCGGTTTTGGGAGCAAAAAAATGCTGGCAAAATGCACAAAAAGTCATTGGACATTTTTTGACAGGGGTGGAATGATCGCAGTCGCATTGATCGCAACTCTGACCGGTCCCGGGGGTGCAAGGGACCTACAGGCCCCAGTTCCTGTTTCAGCTGGATGTGCCCCTGAGGGTGCACATCCAGCCGAAATGCATTGCAGTGCAGAGACCCGTCGGGTTCCTGCACTGCAATACACGCTGCCGGCCAAACAGAAGCTGGTAGCTGTCATCAGCGTCCCCATGACTGAGCTGGCGCATGACAATGACATCATGAGTTGCCATAGCACGGACACCACTGCAGGCCGGCTATATAGGTTAACCTGGTTAGGGTGAGTACAGTATATACACAGGAGGGGCCCAGGAGAGGAGCATATATACCAAGAGGGGGACAGTATATACCAGGAGGAAGACAGTAGATACTAGGAGCGGCCCAGTAGAAGAACATATATACCAGGAGGGGGACATTGTATTTCAAAAGGGGAAAGTATATACCAGGAGTGGGACAGTATATACCAGGAGAGGAACATACAGTATATACTAGGAGGGGGACAACATATACCAGGAGGGGGACAGTATATACCAGGAAGGGTCCAGGAGAGGAATATACATACTAGGAGAAGGACAGTATATACCAGAGGGCCCAGGAGGCGGACATATATACCAGGATGAGGGACATATTTACCAGGAAGGAGACCAGGATGGGGTACATTAGAACAGGATAGGAGACATTACTACATAATCGGGTAGGGGGGGGGGGCAAATCATACTGTATGTCGTTATAAGATTTAGAAGGCTAAATGTATACATACTATACATATACATACATCTGACCAACATGCAGGGATGGAGTGGGGCCCAGGTGCACAGTTTGCATCCGGACCCATTGAACTCGGGCTAGCCACTGCTTTTGAGCCTTCTCATTGATTTGTATTGTATTTGTAAATAGAAAAGTCGATCAAGTACCGGGCATCTTCAGG
This sequence comes from Anomaloglossus baeobatrachus, assembly GCF_048569485.1. Lineage (NCBI taxonomy): Eukaryota > Metazoa > Chordata > Amphibia > Anura > Aromobatidae > Anomaloglossus > Anomaloglossus baeobatrachus. The sequence continues at coordinate 33,199,416 of NC_134362.1, forward strand.
GAGTAAAACATCTCAAGAAAGGTCCAATCAGTTCTTTTATCTTCTTGGCACCTTCCAAAACCCGAGCAGTTAAAAAAGTAGGGACGTGATGACTGGAGGATATGAGGAAGTTGTTCAATCATCAATTAGATTCTTGTATTTCCCAATAAATGGTTCTATCACACATTGAGCTCTGCTGCATCAGGATCTGCTGGTTACAATGTGCTGGGCCCTCCCCATGGGATTCCCCCAGGTCCTCCTGCCTCCAGGTGACGCCAAAGCTCTGATGGTGGGGTCAGCCTATCAGGGATCAGTATGGAGATTGGGGGCGGGACCTGCCTGCTGGAGGCTGCTGCTGAGGATTGTGCAGATCAGTGCGGAGATCATCACCGGAGCCAGCGAGGTGCGTATATGTGCGGTACATGTGTATATGCGTGACAAAGGTGCGATACATGTGTATATGTGCGTGACAAAGGTGCGGTACATGTGTATATGTGCGGTACATGTGTATATGCGTGACAAAGGTGCGATACATGTGTATATGTGCGTGACAAAGGTGCGGTACATGTGTATATGTGCGTGACAAAGGTGCGATACATGTGTATGTGTGCGTGACAAAGGTGCGGTACATGTGTATATGTGCGTGACAAAGGTGCGATACATGTGTATATGTGCGTGACAAAGGTGCGGTACATGTGTATATGTGCGTGACAAAGGTGCGATACATGTGTATGTGTGCGTGACAAAGGTGCGGTACATGTGTATATGTGCGTGACAAAGGTGCGATACATGTGTATATGTGCGTGACAAAGGTGCGGTACATGTGTATATGTGCGTGACAAAGGTGCGATACATGTGTATGTGTGCGTGACAAAGGTGCGATACATGTGTATATGTGCGTGACAAAGGTGCGGTACATGTGTATATGTGCGTGACAAAGGTGCGATACATGTGTATGTGTGCGTGACAAAGGTGCGGTACATGTGTATATGTGCGTGACAAAGGTGCGATACATGTGTATATGTGCGTGACAAAGGTGCGGTACATGTGTATATGTGCGTGACAAAGGTGCGATACATGTGTATGTGTGCGTGACAAAGGTATGTGTGCGATACATGTGTATATGTGCGTGACAAAGGTATGTATGCGATACATGTGTATATGCGTGACAAAGGTATGTGTGCGATACATGTGTATATGCGTGACAAAGGTATGTATGCGATACATGTGTATATGCGTGACAAAGGTATGTGTGCGATACATGTGTATATGCGTGACAAAGGTATGTGTGCGATACATGTGTATATGCGTGACAAAGGTATGTATGCGATACATGTGTATATGTGCGTGACAAAGGTATGTGTGCGATACATGTGTATATGCGTGACAAAGGTATGTGTGCGATACATGTGTATATGCGTGACAAAGGTATGTGTGCGATACATGTGTATATGTGCGTGACAAAGGTATGTGTGCGGTACATGTGTATATGTGCGTGACAAAGGTATGTGTGCGGTACATGTGTATGTGTGCGATACATGTGTATATGTGCGATACATGTGTATGTGGGCGTGACAAAGGTATGTGTGCGATACATGTGTATATGCGTGCGTGACAAGCGTGTACATGTGCGATGGATATATAGGGGTGTACACGTGTGCCATAGATGTATATATGTGTGTGATATGCGTATACATGTGTACAATGTATAGAAAGGTGTGTAAATGTGTATTATAGATGTATATGTGTGTACATGTGTGCCATAGATGGATATATAGATGTGTAAATGTGTATTATAGATGTATATGTGTGTACTTGTGTGCCATAGATGGATATATAGATGTGTAAATGTGTATTATAGATGTATATGTGTGTACTTGTGTGCCATAGATGGATATATGTGTGTGTGTGTGTGTGTGTGATAGATGTACACATGTGTATGATGGATATATAGGGGTGTACATGTGTGTTATGGATGTATATAACTGTGCACATGTATGTGATGGATATATATATGTGTATGATGGATATATAGAGGTGTATGTGTGCCATAGATGTATATATGTGTGTGATATGCATATATATATATATATATATATATATATATATATGCATATGTGGACAATGAATATAAAGGTGTGTAAATGTGTGTTATAGATGTATATGTGTGTACATGTGCGCCATAGATGTATATATGTGTGTGTGTGTGTGTGCGTGATAGATGTATACATGTGTATAATGGATATATAAGGGTGTACATGAGTTTTTATGTAGGTGTGTACATGTATGCAATGATGCATATTTGTGTGATATGCGTATACATCTGTATGATGGATATAAGGGTGTGTACACGTGTGCCATAGATGTATATGCATGTATGTGTGTGATATGCATATATATGTGTACAATGGATATATAGGTGTGTAAATGTGTGTTGTAAATGTATATATGTGTACATGTGCGCCATAGATGTATATATGTGTGTGTATGTGTGTGTGTGTGTGATAGGTGTATACATGTGTAAGATGGATATATAGGGGTGTACATGTGTGTTATAGATTTATATAAGTGTGTACATGTGCGTGATGGATGTATATATGTGTGTGATATGTGTATACATGTTTACAAGATATATAGGTGTGTGCATGTGTGCCATATATCTATATATGTATGATATGCATATACATGTGTACAATGGATATATAGGTGTGTAAATGTGTGTTATAGATGTATATGTGTGTACATGTGTTACATAGATGTATATATGTGATATGTGTATACATGTGTACGATGGATATATAAGTGTGTAAATGTGTGTTATAGTGTGTGTATATATGTGCAATAAATGTATAGATATGTGTACATGTATGCCATAGATTTATATATGTGTGTGATCAGAGAGTGCATGTGTGCTATAGATATATGTACAGTATGTGATAGGTGAGTATATGTGTGCGATGGTTGTATAAGTGTGTACGTTTGTGTATAGATGTATTCGTGTGTACATGTCTGCAATAGATGTATGTATGTGATTGATGAGTGCTTGTGTGCTATAGATTTAGATAACTGTGTACATTTGTGCGATAGATGTGCATGTGTACAATCGTACGCTTGTGTGACCATGTCTATGGGGTATTGCATGTGTACAGTATTTGGGAGGTTGTGTATATACTGTATATATACTGTGCATGTACTTTGTGTATATATTTACTTTATATGTGAAATTGTGTGTATACTATACATGTATATATTGTACGTGAATTTTTTGTGAATATACTGTTATATTATGTGTATATTGTATAGGGGAATGTGCATGTGTGTTTATAGTATATTTTCCACTGTGTATGAATGTTAGTACATGCTTGTGTGTGTACGCCTTTATTCTCTCTCTGTATTGACAGTAGTATGTGTGTGTACATTATATGTATACATTATATGTGTAATGTATTTGGTTGCAACTTATTTATCAACAATTTCCAGCACTTTCATAGCATAAGGTTTTTTTAAGATAAGGGAAGATACAATAACATATATATGTATACTTGTGTATATACATGCGACGTGTGTGATAT